>NW_012130071.1:3422389-3462965 GCF_000143395.1 Atta cephalotes
AGAGAGAGAGAGAGATTCTACAATAGTTACAAAAATAGAGAATTCTCAACATATGTCACCTTAACATAAATATTATGTTTGAATAGATAAGCTTACCTATGCATATCTATTGCGTTATGTTAGAGCGTATCAAATATATCTGCAACAGATAAATTATAGTTTGTCATTACGATTTATGTTATTTGAATAATTCCATTGGCATAACGTTCATGGAACAGTACTTTGCTCAGGATAATTCATCGCTGTTTTATTCAAAGATTAATCGCGAGCCGTACGAAATATACATTCTATCTAATGTTCAGCGCGAATACAACCGTGTACTTTATATTCCCGCGTGGGGATCAAAGGAAGAGCGAATAGTTTAGTAGACACATTACTTCCCATACGATCCGTCGTGAATTAATGTTTCAGGCAAATGCATACACGCTACCGCGTTTCTATACTCTGTCGATGACTTCGGGGTATGTGAATTCGCGGAGCATCCGTGTATCTCGCAAGTTCAAGTGCAAATGCAAACCGCTATTCGTGTTCTATGCGAGGAAACGCAACGCTTTGAGCGACATTTCCATTAAAGGAAAATTGTGTGATAATGATATGTATGTTACAAGCAAATGAAAATAGGTATATTCTAGCGTTCTTCCTGATACAATGTTAAAAAGATCAGAAACTACCTTAATAGAAATTTCATTATGTTTTGAATAATTACAGTTATATTATCTCTGTTTATATAGTAACTGAGACGTAAAACTACTTAGGATTACCCTAACTTAGGTGTAACGCTTTTCCTATAGTTACTAGATATAAAAGATACGAAAAATCTATTGAACAAAAACAGAGCGATAAATAGATAAGCACATGTCGATGCATTTCCTCAACTTATAACAGATTTCCTTGAATCTGAACAGTCGTCAACAATATACAACATAAATATTTCACTTTAAGGGACAAAGCGAAGCCTTTGTCTTTCGTTTCATATAAAAAAACACAGCTATAATGAGCATAATTTTATCAATATTGAAGAACTAAGGACTAACTACTACACTAAATTAAATAATTATTTAATTAATTTTATCTAGTTGTTATGCAATCAAAAAAAAGTAATGTTGTTATAGATAGTAAACTGATTGGATATTCAGTTAAACTACACCTGCTCATAAAATATTATACATTAAAAAATTGATTATACAAGATTTTCTTCTAATATTTATATCGCAATCAGAATATTTTTTCAACAAACTATTAACGGATATCAAGTTTCAAATAAAATAAGAAAATCATTTTTTTTTGCTAATTTCTAGTAAACTTTATATTAACAGAATAAAGATTGATGAAATGATAACAAAACAATAAATAATAAAAGTTTGAATAAAACAGATAAAAAATATTTCATTTGAAGCGCGTCATCGAAATATAGAATTAAAGTAAACTAAAAGTATAGTATTACATATTGTCTGACCAAAATCCCGTCTGATCAAAATCCCATCATACTACTATAACATGTATTTTTTTATGATTCGCGTCATTTATTTTTATAGAATTTTTACTTTGAAATATTTTAGTATTTAATTCTGTTGTTTTACCATTTATTAGTTTAAAAAATATTTAAAAAAATTGTTTATAGATTTATAATGTTCATAGATAATAATGTTTTTTTTTTAGTGGAGGGATAAGAATCTCTCGAAGTTTAGAAGTTTGATTCCCAGTTTAAAAAATATTTTACAAAATATTTTATAGATTTCAAAAAAGGTCCTATAAATATTTTTGATTTTGCAAATACTATCGAAGTACACGTCTTTTTTGTAAGAGAGTAATCTAAATGTAAATGCGACTAATTGTGAGAAATGTACTTCTATCATTCAAAGTTTCTTACAACTCTTGATAGTATAACAGAGATAAATCCTTTTAAATACAACTCCGTAGTTGCTAGTAAATCACAGTGATTCATCGTACAAGGGAAAGCTAATTCAGTGGCTACCTATACCATCAATCGGCGATTTACGCGCGTGTTTGGCTAAATGATTTTCATTCTACTTTCACACATGCGTTTCTCATCGATTGGCTTTTATATCGATGAGCATTAACGGAAATTGAAAACATAAGGGAATTTAAACAAAACTGTTAAATTATGGAAACCACTAAGCCGTGGCAAGAATTAAAAGCTAATATATTAATTTTATATAATTAATTAAAGGAAATACCGACAAAACAAAACATAAGTTCTATCGTTGCCGATTCTTAAAACAAGAAACATTAAATTTAATCGTATAATCGTATATTACAAAATTCATAACATAAAATGTATCGATCTCTATATTATTTTACAAATTTTTTGAAATTTTTGTAGTAAATTAACGATAAAGAATACTGTGCAAAATTGTTTTGCACAAAAATTCTGTGAGTATTATTTTTACGTCCATTAATTTATTTGTTTAGGTTTCTATATATTCTTTACATAAAAAATAAAAAATTATAACTACTTCTCTTGATTTAATTAAATCATGTGAGCTGTGATTTTAGAACGTCAAAGTTATACTTCCAAAATGCAGCAGACTACATTTTGGAAGTAAGAGTTGAAGGACAATTTGAGAGTGTCACCCGCGATAGAACATCTGTTTCTTAGTGCACTTAACAAAATTTCGTGGTCTATGAGTGGGTCCAAATTGTCGTGCCGGCTGACAAAAAAGCGCCTGTTACAGAATGTTTATTCCTCTTAACCTCGAGGTTCCAACATGTCACGACGAAATAAACGGGATTTCTTTATAGAAATTTTATGACCTTCGCACACCGCCCATCATCTATAATTCTTGCTATAATTAAGTATATTTCACAGCCAGATATCTTCTTTGTAATCCGAAAAATAAGGAAAAAATTTTTTCATAATTTTTAATAATGTAATTAATTTTAAATAAATTCATATATTAATCAGCAGATATCATTTCAATAAATTAATGACATTAATAAAAATTGTTGTAATAATTCGTATTAAAAATAAAATGTTTTTAATGCGTAATTTACTTTAATATTTTTTTAAAATAAAATTAACAATTTAAATATACATTACATTAATAATTTATATATAAAACGTATTATTTTCAGGATCATAAAAAATTAATTTCAAAATTTTTTCAATAAACAATAAGTAATTGCAATATTATATGTAATTTTCTAGTAATAAAGCTAGTTCTTTTTGTAAATAGCATTTGATAGTAGAATAATGAAATACAGGCTGACGTTTCGTGAATGGATTTGCATGCGAAAAAACAATTTTCGACTATTTTCCGGATGAGAACAAGCCGTGATGAGACTGATTCGGATCGCTAGTCGGAGCGGTGAAACAAACGATCCTAAGTATGTTAAGTGCATTTCGTTCGCTTCGATACGGTTCTGGGATCGCCGATAATCGAATCCCTTTGCACAATTTTCCACCTTCCGTCTACTCGCATTTCTCAATTAGACGTTAAAGGAATCCTAAAGTCGTTTGTATTATCAACCATATAATTTTTGTATAATAATTACTTTTTTCTCTCTTACTGATTTGAAAATCCTTTTTCAGGATTAAAGTATACGTATTAATACGTGTTTGTGAGGTGGAGTCTATGCTGAGAACGACAAAAAATTTCGAAATTAAGATTTTTTTACTATTTCTCAGTCCAATATACTCCAGAGTTGTCACGTCGTGACAACATTTGTTTCATATATAACAGCTGTGCAATCTGTACTTACGAAATAGTAGTACACAGATTAGTAGTTTGTAGCATGAACAAACAGCGTTGAGTTTTTAAAATTGAACTTAGACATATAATTAAAACGTAATTGTTATATGAAAATTTAAGTGTATATGTGACATGCGTGAGTGATATTGATGTGATGTGTCATTCATCACATGTCAATGACACGTAAGTATTGATGTGATGTGTCATTCATTACGTGTCAATGACATGTAAGTTGTCCGTGTGTAAATACTATTTTCAATATGACTAATCGTCTTCAGGATCCCCTTAATTTCCTTCTCAAGTTGGGAAGATTACGCAAGAAATTCACGCAAATTGAAGAAATATTAATTTATATTTAACATTTTATTTGTATCTAACATTACATTAGATTATATCACGTTATATTACATTACACATAGAAGATTTATTAAACATGATTGTGTTTAATAGAAATTTTACCGATATTATATTACAATAAAAACAAATATTATTAATATTCGTAATTTAATTTTCCATGAAAATTATTCATAACTTAGCATTTTAAATAATAAACAATATGTTTCATCTTTCACATTAAATCCGATTCCTTTCAAGAAATGACATTAATGTGGGTTAAATATTGATAAAATACTGATATTAATTGAAACATTAATTTTGAATATATAAATAACCGATATTCGCGTATGCAAGTTGCTTACCACTTGCCACTTCCTAAGATTCGCTATCACACAACCGACCACTGAAATTGATTGCTGTTCTATGCGAGATGGTCTACAAATTTTAAACCGACCGATCATAGACGCTGCAACGAGGCAAGAGAATGACAGAAGATGCATGGTAAAGGAAAGGAGAATTGTATATGAAAGTGCATATAAAGGAGATTTTCGATTAATATAGCATAAATATCATTGAGCTGATATATATATGATATGATCCGTTTGAAGTGAGGAAATGAGAAATGAGAGAGAGATAGGAGAAATAGAAATATAGATATATCGAGAGACAGAGAGAAGTTGCAAGAGGAGTGTGATGCTTCGTGCCGTTTAATGCATGACAAAATGAGTTTACACTGGCCGCGAAGGGATTGCAAGGGAGTGGGTACACAAGTGAGGAGTTCGGCAAAATAGATATACTATGGTGGCGAATGAGACTGGGAGAGGGAAAAGGAGAGAGTTGGGGGACAGATTTGACTGCATAGGCAACTTGGAACGGTGCCAAAGGCAATATGCATTAGCCATCGCGTATTTTGAATTTCAAGCCAAAGCAGATTAAACTCTATGCCGATCCTCTGTCCGATCCGTCAACGGTTTTTCCATCAGCCATTCTTCTCCTTCGCCAGCCTCTCTTGCAGCTCTCTGCCCATCCTGTCCTGACCGCACGTATCGTGTTTGCCCGATACATAATGAATGTCGATCCACCGACATGCCTAAGCTTTTATGATATCTCAATCAGCGAACACGCGCTGGAATGCGGCCGCTAGGTCAGGTTTTGGTTGTGGGTAATGCACGCGTAAATTTGCCAATAGCGCACCTAATCGGCCCAATCGAATTAGGTTCGTATTAGAAATTTGTGAGAAAGAGACCGCAATTAGGGAGATTGAATGACACAAACAGAACGCAGATATATGAGTTTCTTTTAAATATTTTCTGCATTTTTAAAATGTTTCTAAAATAAATCGCAATTATAAATTAAGAAATTACAAATAAAGAAATTACAACTTTATATAAAAATTAATACTTAGCAATTAAATAAAAAATTAATATTTAAAAGTATATATTAGAAATAAACTGTTATATATCGATGTTTCGGGGAATACTATAAAATTAATACTATAAAATTACATAATTATTTATTTATTTTAATATTTACCTATCATATTATATGTATGGTTATCAAAAATAATTAATTTACTTATTAATTATCAATAAAAGCATAAATAAAAAGTTAATAATATTAAATAATAAATTCACTAAACAATAATTTTAATAATATTAAGTTAGTTAATATTGAAGTTTGATTATTATTATTATTATTAATAATTATCATTCTTTTTCAATTTTAATTGTTCGTTCGTGGAGCAAGTATCTTTGTTCGAGATTGCCATGTTTCAATGAAATTATCCACAACGTGCACCATGAAAATTTTTACGATGTAATCTCTATGTAGTAGTTTCTTTATTCATGATGCATAAAATGCAAGAACAGGATGTCGGTTTGAATGTAACGTATATAACGCATATAATGTATATATATCAACATCGAGCATGTTAAAATAGGCTATTCAGCAACGAGCAATCGATCATTCATCTAAAGAGCTTTTCCGATTTGACTGTCACTGACAAGCTTTTATGGTCAATCTCAATATCGGGTAAAACGTGGTGGATGATTATCCGTGCTGATTTTGGTTTCGTTTGAACTCGTTGATTATTGGGAATCCTAAATCAGTTCGGTGAAACCACTTGACTTATTAGTAATTATGTATTGGGATAACAAATCATAGATTCCAGAACAGCGAACAATATATTGGTGGCTCGTGCCGGAAAGTCCGATTCGCAGTATGCAATTCCGAATGCAACTGCTCTCTGTCATTCCCTGTCCTTTCTTCGCCTACTCTCTATTTCTCACAAAACCCACCTATCTACCCCCCGAACCCTTGTTCCATTCGACGAAGATTAAATGGTTTTTCGGCCTCGCAAGCGTGAACAGTACCGAAAATATCGTGGATACAATCGAGCTGAAATTCATTCCGCATGCAGCGAACATGATAGATATATAATGCGTGATAAATTATAGTGTATGAATGACAGGAAGACAAGGTAGATGCATCTTACGAGAGTTTTCCTTCACCGCTCGCTGTTGGCGAACATCTTAATTTTTTAAAGTTCGGTTTTCAACAATATCTATCACGAATAATAAGACTTCAAAGAAATAAATCAAAATAAGTCAATAATGTAAGCCAGTGTAAGCCGACACTAGTTCCGTTCTCAAAATGCATTAATAAACTCACGGCGATTCTGTGAATAAATCAATTAAGTAACAATCATTTATCTATTTCTAATCTTTTTAGCCCATTTTAGAGAAACTATGAAATTTATAATGTCATATTTATCTACATTATTTTTATTTTGTTATTTGATAAGTAATTTGATAAGTTTACATATAACTTTTACAAATCCGTTATATCAATATAAAATAAAAAATAATTTGACACGCTATGATGCGTATAGCAGCGGAGAACTACACATACAATGTTACTACGTTGAACTGTAACATACAATATAAATCCAAATTATTACTCAAAGTAATTAATATTCTAATAAGAAAATAAATTTAGAATAATATCCCAATAAAAATATTTTTGCGCATTTTGAAATTTTTATTTATCTTTCTGCTTTTTTTAAATTAAAATAAAATTCAAAATTGCAATGCAAATAATGATAGTAGATAGGTCGATTTATGACCAATTAATTAGGTCAAAAATTATTAAAATAGTTTATTAGTGTTACTCAACTAAGTGTGTTACTCAACTAAACATATAATATCTATTAGGTCAAAATTATAAAATAGTTTATTAGAATGTTACTTAATTTATTAGGAAATAATCAGGAAATGGCCTGAGGAAAACTATATAAAATCGAAACGTTTCCTAGATTATTATACGTTTACTAATTAAGTAATACTCTAATAAACTATTTTATAATTTTTGACCTAATTAATTGCTTATAAATCCTATCTACTAAATTATTTTTCCTTAACCCTAGTATTTATGGGTTCAACGTACCCTATGCAATTTTTTACATTGCTGTAACTTTTTTATAATATAATTTAAAGACTCGGATTAAGATTAAAAAAAAAAACTTTAATTCATCCATAGATATAATAAACATGCAAGAGATTTTTTGCATTATTCTCGATGTGAGAATGCACAAAAGTTCAAAGAGGGTAGGATCCACATGTGATTAGAACTAGAAACAATTATATTTCAATAAATAGTAGAAATAAATAGTAGAAATTTTATAATTTCTGTCAGTCTTCGAAGATCGCTCGGCCGGGTTCAAATAATTATACTTTTTCGAGCGATTCATATCGTACTATTTTTTTTGTTAGGTTAATTAAAAAAATTCTACGGGTTTTTGCTTGAACATTTAAATTAAAAAATTTTAGAATTTTTTATCCAAAGTAGTCATTTTTTGCGAGTTTTTCCAATAAAATTTCTTTGAAACATTGTAATTAATTGAAAATAAAATATTATTTGATTCATATTTATCTGTTTTTGTCTGACTTCGAAATATAAATTTCACGTTTTGAGCTAAAAAATATGTATTCAGTCAAGAGATATAGCGTGACAAAATTGCAGGATTTCACCCTAATGTTGCGAGAAAGTAATTAAAAATAACAATATCATACCAATTTAATACTAAAAACAATCTTTCTAGTTAAAAATGGAACCAAAAAACTCTGATCAATCAGAATTCTGATCATTTTAACTAAAATTATAATTAAAAAATTCTAATTTATCCATTTTAATCAAAATTCCAATTAATGCAACTAGACTCTTTTTCCAGTGTAAATATATAATAAAATAACTCGCTACTTTTTAAAATACTTTTAAAAATTGCCTTTTTTTTTAAATATAATATCTTATAAAATTTTAGCAAATATAGCAGTCTTTTTCTATAATTCTTACTTTCGTTTTTTAAATAAATAAACATTTTTTTCAAGTAACAATTAATATATGTATAAAAAGTAAGTAAATAAGTTGTTCATTTCATAGTTGCTCCTCTGTCACCCAATGTCTTCTAGATTTTCTAATCTCTTCCTCCTCTTACTCTTCCTCTTCCGCTTTTGAGATTTCATCATTGCATTCACACAGCGTGCATACACTCGCGAAAATGCACTCGCAGAAACTTATTTGATTATTCGCGTACGTTTAATAATTACGATACTCCGCAATACACAATTGTCGGACATTATATTTATAAGTAACAAATAATATATATTAAACTTTAAATCAATTACTATTTTATATTACAGAATAAAAGAATAAATAAATATGCAAATTAAAAAGAAGCCTGTATAAAAATTTGAATATACACAATACAATATCGGAAAATATACGTGTATTCCGCCGATTTGCCAACTGATGAATTTTGATAGAATAAATCCCGCGGAATACAGATATTATTAAAAAACTGATGCATTACCATTTTATTGCTCGATGTTGTTCAAGATAGGGTTAACGTAGTGCTACAAAATGCTTTAAAGAATTCTTTGATTGGTCAATTAGTTAAAATTCTTTTTTCTGACTGGTTAATCAAATGCTTCAAAGCATTTGTAATAAGACTTCGATGGCACCATCAATCGATTTGTATATATCATTCTAATTCGTCTTCCATTGGAAAATGATAAGTAAGTTACAGTGACGAGAAAATCAAGTGCGACATGATATATGTATATTCGACTGCAAGCATAAATAAAAAAATAATCTTGTAAAACAATGTTTACACTTTATTCGATGTCAACTGAAAAGTTCTGTCAATCAATATTGGCTAAAACGACTGGACTAGTATCATCCGCCAGTACAGGGTCCAAGTTATCATCCAGTATTGAGCCAGTAATTTGCAATACTGCGCCAATACCTGAACTATGACAGTCAGAACTGATCCTGTACTGGATCGATTGTAAAACCCTGTATGGAAAATAATATTCCGATTCGTAATCGTCTCGCTTATAAGTCTTTAATAACAAGGACTGATGATAGATAATTGTAACGATATTTCATAGCTTATTTAAAAATCGTTAATCGTGAAAGTTAAATGCATGAATTTATTAGTATTAATTTGTGAGCAATAATCGTGTTTACAGTACTTGGTCACATTTCAAAAAAGTAATAACTCGTATGAAATGTCTCGCGATGCTTACCCGCTGAGTGTTATCGTGAATAATAAAACAATAATTGTAAATAAGTGTATAAATACTGTATAAATACTGCGTAATATAAATAAATTCCTAACGTCAACATACAATCAGTTATAAAATATTTTTTTAAGTATAACATCTTATCAAATTTTACAAATATAAGCTTTTTTCTGTAATTTTTATGTTATATGTCAACAACGTTACAAAATATTTTTAACTATTTAAAGAGTGAGGTCAAAGTCTTATTATAAATGTTTTAATGCATTTGATTAATCAATTAATCTTGCGTGCGAATAGTGAATCTTTTAAGGAACAGATAAAATTTCAGCTGTAACATTTCAACTGTAACATTGTGATAGATTAGGGAGAAGATCGGAGGGGGACCTTAATCTAAATAAAATAGGTAATATAATAAGGATGTACGACCGTAAATTTGCCGTTTCATTAATTTACTGTAAGCAAGTAAACACCTTGTTAGCAAAAAAAAACATGGCAATAATGTCGGAATCCAGCGAAGAAATTGAATGAATTTTACAAGAGAAACTGAAATATTTTATGGCGAAGCTTCGAAGAGTGAGGCTTCGAATGTCCTAAGTGACGTAGATAATATACAAAATGCTGAATTCCTTTGAATTCCTCTTCTTCTTTAAAAATTTTTTTATAAAATTTTTTTATGCTAACATTATTTCATATTTTTGTAATGTAAAATGAATAATGTTTTGACTAAAAATTAAATTTATTTGCTTTTTTTTTTAAAAAATCGCTTTCTTTTTTGTATTTTAAAAAATGATGACAATTTTTAACTTTTATAGTAAATAATATAGGAAATAATTTTTTTAGCGAGTATATCTATAAACTATTTTTTTTTATGAAGAATCATTCAAGAATGTGAATCTAAGCTGGATTTATTTTTCTTTCAACGCATTGAAAAATTATAATTTCTTTATTTTTTTTTACACATAGAAAATTTCTTTGCTTTGTATTTTGCTATACATAAAAAAAACAATATAATATTTAAAATTGGTTAAAATACAAAGAGATGTAATACAATACAAAAAAATTTCTTTTCGATTTTTCACAACTGCGATTTATTAGGAGAAATATGGCTTTGATATGACCTATGGTTCATACAACGTTAGTGAAAAATAGCGATTCACAGGCAAGGTTAAAAGAAAGAATTTTACTAATTAATTAATCAAATACTTCGAAACATCTGTAGCACAACGTAGATCCTCAATCGATTCATACACATCACTTTAATTTATCTTCAATTTGAAAATGAGCAAATTATAATAACGGGAAAAAGAATCTGGTTCCATTAATTGGAATTCTGGTTAAAAATGAACAAATCAAAATTTTCTGATTGAATATATTTTAATTTTCGTCGATAATTAGAATTCTGATTGATATGATAAAAATTTTCTGATTCGTTCATTTTTGACAAGAAATTTTTCTCAGTGTGAAAAAGTCTAAGTGCGACATCTCAGATATATTCCACTCCGTAAAAATGAAGAAGTTCTTTATCTATAAACATCGTAAAGTAATATTTTATAACATTCGATTTATAACTATCACTTTAAACGAATGAATGAATTTATTACTACTTGTTTGTGAGCAATAATCAGATTTATGGCTTGTCACAAAGACAAGAAATAGTGATTTATAGTGTCTCGCGTCTTCATCGCGTCATCGAGTGTCGCCACGTGAATGACAAAGCGATCCTGTACAAACATAGCACGATATAAACAAATTCTCCTAATATTATATAGCAACCGTTACGAATAAATTTATAACGTATTACTTATAAAATAAAAGCATGCCGTACGACGTACATTATATTCTTTGCTTTCCAAAATAATTTTGATGAGTAGATTATTGTTAATAAAATCCTGAAAACAAATCCTATTTTATATTTCAGTTTTTGTTTTCAGGATTTATTCGCAATGGAATTAATTTTTTTAAAAGTTCTATTTCACTTTTGAAATTGTTAGCGTCTAATTTAAAGATATTAAAAGAATAAAAAATTAGAAATGGAAACATGTAACTTTATATTACAATTTAAATATTATATAATATAAGAATCGTTAAAAGAACACGAATAAATTTTACATATTCTGATACAAGATCTCTGATCTCGAGATTGTCATGTAAAAATTATACTATATTCCAAGCAATGCAGTGGCATTTTTTTGTATGTTTGTAATTTCTAAATTACTCGACCAAATATCATACATATATGAATTTCAGTGTATGGAATTCCATACATTGAATCATTCAGTGTATGGAGTATTTCATACTGGAATCATGTCCATGCAGATATGTATATACAAGGTGTCCCATTTTAAAAGATCCAACCAACGGTTAAAATCTCTTGAATGTTGTTCAGGATCATGTCCTAAATAACATTTGTTAAGATCAAGGTCATTGAAGATTGTTTCTCTTATTTTCATTTTTACATAAAAATGAATTTTCAGCGCAAAAATGAAAATAAGAGAAACAATCTCCAATGCTCTTGATCTAACAAATGTTATTCAAGACATGATCCTGAATAGCATTCAAAAAGTTTTAATTGTTGGTTGGACATCTTGCTAATATCGGCGATATTGTAATTTTCAACCTTAGTATCAACTCGCAAAATATTAAGTACTTGAATGAAAATGAACTTAATTATAGTGTTTTGGAAAGTTCTCAAGATAAGCTACTTACGCTTATCTCTAAATATGTAATGAAAAATTGAAGGTTCCATTTAAAAAATTCAAAATGACTTGCCCTCACTTTGACAACGCCATTCAAAGTCAAACCAATAATATTATTTTATGTCCCCCTCGAAGTCACAAAACTTTTGTCTGAAACACTTTTTGATTTAACGTAGTGTTTCTGAGATATTTGAGTGGATCTTTTAAAATGGGATACCCTGTATATTTCCACGTATTTAATTTTTTCCGTGAAACAATATGGAAATGTTCTAAAATGTGCTAATAACGTTATAAGTTTATTTAATTTATTAAAGTATAGTTTATTAAAAATTTGAAAATAACTTTTACAGTTTTATTTTATGAGAAATTAACAATAAAAAAATTTTAAATAAGATAAAAATTAACAATAAATATATATAAATCTTAGACATGCTTTATTTATTATGTCGCATTTACTTTTTTTGCTTTATTTTGATATAATCATATTTTTGACATAAAAATTGGATCATTTGACATAAAAATAATAAAACTATATTTATTGATGTATTTATTGATGCCAATAGTAATTGTGAAAAGCCAGAATATTGCCCACAGCGTACTATCCGATACGAAACAGAAATTGGCGGTTGTGGTAATTGTGAGGTATTGAAAATAGGTCGTTTCCGATAGTCTAACAAGAGTTATTCCGTATTAATCTGTCGGGAAATACGATTGCCAATCCACTAGTTTAGCTTTGGTTAAATTTAATAGTATACAGCTGGCCAGTCTATTAGAAGAAAATAAGTATTATTTGAATATATTGAATTGTGTATATTAATACAACATAAATACATGTACAATTTATTTGTTTTAAAATATAAATATATATGTAACATGGAATCCACATTTACCTCGAATTATTAAGATTATAAAGACACTCATGCTATTGACGTAATCAGGAATTTATTAACAATGTAATCTTTTTAAAAATAACATAAGTTTTTGATTTCAATAATTTCTGTCGAAAAGAACGCAATCAAATCAATAATTATTGTGTGTTTTGTTCATAATTTATTGCAAAGTCAGAAATAAACTGCGCTAGAATATTTACAGTTTATAAAATGCTACTGAAAGCAGATCTCATTACAAATTCAACAACTCTTTCGCGTAACTATATATCACAAAATGCATTTTTTCACTTTTCCTCACCTCGATTTCTTTCTTTATTTTTTTACCTCTCTTCTCCATTAAAGAGTTGAACCTTTGAGGAAAAGTGAAAGAGAATAATTCGAACGTATAATCCCTCATTTTTCACTCCGAAACATCGCGAGAATCACAGGTATGGAACGATCTTCCCGAGAACATCTTCGCAAAGTATCTCAAGGGAAAAGACTCTGCCAAACGCCAGGCAATAATGCGTTTACATCAGCGGAAGTAACATCACACGAATGAGCCTCAAATCGACAATGGCTCCGCCACCGTCGGCGAATGAAACGGTAGTTTAATTCAGAGCGCTCTACCATGCGACGACAATTGTCGCGATTGCAGTTTCTAATTATTATCATTGAGCCGTTGACGAAGCAGAGCAGGTGAAAACTCGAAGATTAAATGTAGTGGAAACGTATAATGAAACATTTGTGGAATGTAAAATTTGAAATTCTCTCTAAAATTGTTCGCGGTACCGCCGCGAGCATTGCCGCAACATTTGTCTGAACAACCATAAATTACCTCTCTCTCTTTTTCATAATTGATGAGCGCAAATATATTAGTATGTAATTAGCAATAATAACTAGCGATCGCGATTCTTGCATGTGAGTTTGAATTTTAGTATTTATTTTATGAATCAATGATAGATAATAATTTACAAAATATTCGGTTTTTGACAGAACAGAGATTCTATACAACATATTAATTATGTAATAATATGCCCGTGTATTGACGACCGACGTCTATCAAATTGCAATCAATTGCTGAAAAAGATGTATGCAATCAACTTTTTTTCTCAAAACATTCGCAATAATCGAAATTTAATTCAACAATGATACAATATGTTCTCTCTGAAATCTCTGCAGTTATTATTTCACGTCACGATGCTTTAATTAAAAAAAAAAAAACTTTTAATTGTGATTTTATTCTACTGTTTGGATTTCTTTCTGATCCGCATTGATTAAAATATTAAGACTTTTCCAAAATAAGTAATATAATACGTAATATAATATCAATGATGAAATAAATATAAGAACCAATATGGTAAATATGATGATAAATAAAATCTCAAATTTATTTAATTATGCTCTCCGAGACTTTCTCTACAATCTTGAAATATGTTTTGATGTTTCAAATGTATTATTAGTCAGCTCGCACAACAGGAAAAGTCGAAAAATTCTATCGCGATACATGTTCCGCACGCATACGAAGTTACATGTAGAAATGGAAAGATTGATCGAGTGAACGGAACGAGGATAACGCTTGCATCACGAAATCAATATGCCCGTGTGGTCTTTTATCCCATACGCCATTTATTACACTCTTGTTTGCCGTATACCGTGAGCGCGCACGTTAAATGAACGTTCGTGCAAAGGAACATGAACATGAGGTCAATTTTTTGCCTCTCAACACTTCTCGTAACTTTTGTGTGGAAACGAAAACGTTAAAAATGTGTGAGGACGTAATGCAAAGAAAAGAGAGAACAAAAATTGGAAAAATAATATCTAGCAGTTTACCAATGCGAGTTTGACAATAAATCTTTTTAAATTGAAAATTTTTGTAAAATTTTTTGTGTTTAATTAAATTTTTGAATAATATTTTATTCATTCATTATATCAATATTTATTGAATCTTTTTTTATCTTTTCAAAAGAAACAAATGTAGATAATAATCTGACAATATTAGGAATTGTGCGATTGCATTATAAACAAAATAATTTGTGAAGACTCATAATGACGAGAAATGAAAAGCGAGTATAAGAATTAAAATAAATTTAAATGCAGTAAAGAGCAGCTAAAATGAAATAAAACTATAAAATAAAAATTGTATTTATTCGATCTCGGCCAGAAGAAAAAAGAAATATATAACAGTTAATAGTATTCAATTCGACAGTATTTTTACATATTTTAAAGAGATTGGTGTATTTTTTCTGATGTCATAAATGCATGTGAAATTTTAGCGTAAAAAGTCTGTTTTTAAAATCCGAGCAAAAACGCACGCGTCTGTGAAGTCGCGCAATTCATTTGGCGGTAAAAACAGAACGAAAGACGAAACATGCTCTGTTATCGATGACGATGGCAGTGGTGGGTGTGGCACTAGGTACCGCGTAGGGTGCACTCTGGGTGGTTTTGCGGGGTTAGTGAGCACGCGGTGGTACACAGAGGGTGGATTCGAAAAGAATGAAATAACGGATTGGGTCGCGGCCAACTGGCCGTGTTCCAACCAATCCTTAGCCCGGATGCGACTGGAAGTGTATTATGTATACCATTCAGCCGCCTTATATTCGCGGAATCGCCCCGATGCATCCCATTCAAAATCAAATATTTCTCTGTAGGGTCGACCCAGTGAGAATTTCAGGGCACAAAGAGGTTAAAGCGCGCGAAATGAGAGAATCGATTCAAGTCTCGTAACATTTTATATTGAGCGTTTATAGCAGAGAAATTTGGAATTTTTTAATATTATTAAACAATAAATTACTGAACAATAAAGCACTGAGAAAAAGCTTTGAAAATATATTTACGATTCTTTTACAGAAATCTAATACTGGTCAATTTATTACTGAAAGACAATATTTAATTACTTCTTTGAAGTACTGAACAACAATACTCTTAATATAAAATAAATAATTACTGTCTTTCAGTATCAATCAATATTAAATTTCTGTAAGGGTTTTAAAGATTATTCTTTTATCAATTGCATTTTTACTTCTCTTGTAGCAGTTTTTTATCTTGAAAGAGACGGAATTTTTCTTAAATCAATTTAATTCATGTTGTTTCATTTCTTATATTTTTATTGTATTCTCCATATTTTTTTAATACTCTAGAATCTTAGATTTATATTAATTTATAGTTATTTAGATTTATTTAAATTTCATTTCAAAGTATATTAGTTGAAATTTAAATTGAAATATTATATTTTGAAATATGAATAGTTTATAAAATAGCAATTTAAATCTGCGAATAAATTATGGAGCAATTTATATACAATTAATTCCTAATAATTCACGGCCAATGAAATTCATACTTTTATTCTTCATTCTTCATTTCGTTCTTCACTCGAAAACATCGAAATTATGCTAAATTTATGCTAAAAATATAAAAACTGGACTTGTATAAAAATTTTACTCAATTACTTTTATATCTCGTTTTATTTATATTTTTCAGAAACAAACAACTTATACAATTATAAATAATAAATTAATAATTGTTACTAATCGAATTGTTCCTTTGTCACGCGACGATTTCGAATCTTTCTTTTGTTCTTCGTTTCTTCATTCGTTATTTCTTTGTGATATTTACGCATTAGATTAGATATTCAATCTGCAAAATTAAATTTAATTAATTACAAGCACAAGTACGAACTATAACGGATTAGAACGGAATATTCACGCACGGTACTCCCGATTTGATTGTGTATTTTAGTATATTACAGCGCGACGGAGAGAATACGTCGCAAAACGCACGAAGCTAAGATTCAGACGTCACGCAAACAATGCGATCAACAGCGAATTCGAACATCGTACGGCTTACTTTACGCGATATTCACTACGACAGTGTTATACCTGTTGCTCCTGGCTTTTGTATACTTTCTTCAAATAATATATGATTACGATAATGATGATTTTAAGACGTTTTTATCCAATCGTTACTCAATCACAGATTGCACTATAAGAGAATAAATAAAAAGAACAGAATATTTTATTCAAAAACATGTATTGCTTTGCACGATAAGTTTAAATCGTATATATTTCGCGAAATATGCATATTAGTAAGTTTATTAATTTTTAGTATATATGATAATGTCCCGATCTTTTATTATACATAATGAGTCATTCGTGTGCCGAGTTAATTTTCATCATTTTAATAAATATACAAAAATTATTAAGTTATTAGCACAAAATATTTTCAAAAATATTTTTTAAATATTCACTTAATATTTTTACATTAAATAAATATTTAATTTTTTAAATATTTTTTTAATATTAATTGTGTGCTAATTGGAGTTTTAGATATATTTTAACATCTTTAAAAAGTATTTGTAAGGTTGTGTATTTAAAAAAAATGTATACAAAAATTAATAAATTGATTATATAACACGGTTTTTCATTATTTAACTGTCGACTTTGTATTAGGAGCTTCGTACAATAAAAGGAACGGGGAATAGAGAACAAAGAATAAGAATTTCAACTTATTAGAAATTATGTATTGTGGAATACATAGTTTCTAATAGGTTGAAATTCTTATTCTCTATTCTCTATTTTCTGTTCCTTTTATTGTGCGAAGCACCTTACTCCAATGCCAATCCGCCTTCAAGTCGAAAATGACGAGCACGTTATTGACGAGAAAGTCAAATGGCGATGTGAAATATACTCGATTCTAAAAATGAAGAAACAATCTTTGTCCGTAAACATTATAAAGTAATATTTTATAATTTCCAATCTCTATCACTTTCCACTTTAAATGAATAAATCGTGCGAAATATCTAATCTAACCTTCCGGTTCGCTGCCTCACTTATAAGTCTTTAATAAGGCTGATCAATGATTGTAAGAATGCTTCATAACTTGCTTCGATACACTTACGAGTCATTAATCGTGAAGATTAAATTTAGTATTTGTTTGTGAGCAATAATCGTGTTCGTAATAACGTTATTGCCATAACGATTCAAAAAATGCTTGTCTCACAACGCTGTCTATCGAATGACAAAGCGATCTTGAGTGAAGACAACGCGATTAAACAAATTTTCTTAACGTCGCATATCAATCGTCGAAATATTTATAATGTATTATAAAGTAAAAGCATGTCATATATTATATTCTTTTTTCTCCAAAGTAATTTCGATGAGTGGATTATCGTCCCACATTTAAGTTTTGTTTCCAAGATTTATATTAGCATTGGATTTATTCTTCTAAAAATTCTATTTCAATTTTGT
This sequence comes from Atta cephalotes, assembly GCF_000143395.1. Classification (NCBI taxonomy): domain Eukaryota; kingdom Metazoa; phylum Arthropoda; class Insecta; order Hymenoptera; family Formicidae; genus Atta; species Atta cephalotes. The sequence continues at coordinate 3,440,832 of NW_012130071.1, forward strand.
GAAAATGTTGGCATCTAATTTATTTAGAGACATAATTTAAAAATAAGAGAGTAAGAAATTGAAAATGGAAATATGTAACTTTATTTGTAAATATTATAACAAATAAAATTATATTGTGTTGGTAAAGCAACATTTTTTTAAGTATAAATTTTAAGCTCTGTCTTAATGATTTATACATTTTTTTATCTAAATTCTTTTTATTTATAAACAAAAGTTAGTCTCATAAAAAACTCAACTGAAAATGATAAATTTTTCGTAAGTAAGTTAAATGTTTTACACTTTATTAGAATAATTGTGGTCATAATTATGTCTCTCTCGATGGTACATATTATACACAGTATGTAATTATTTATTTCTGTTACGAATATAATCCGCCTTTTTTTTGCGAATGATGAGCAGTCTACAATAGAAGTAATATTATAGTAAGTTGTTGTAAGAAATTGACCAATCATAGTCTATTATTCTCCTCACATTCGACTGTAATTAATTTCTACGTCTTACAATTAGGATGCGTTCAGAGAAATACTATTAGCGCTATTTGTATTATCTATCTTCTTTGCTTATTAGATGCAAAACAAAAATAGAAAAAGAATGACACAAATAATGTTAATAGCATCTTAAAACATTTTTTTATTACACTATATTATTCCTGCTTTATTAAAACATTGATTCAAAATAGAAATCAACGATGATCAACGATTGTAAGGATATTTCGTAACTTGCTGCGATACGCATGAGTTATTGATCATGAAAATAAAATGCGCGAATTTATGTTTGTAAGTATAATAATTGTCTCCCGATAATTTGCAACAATGCAACATCTCGAAAAATAAAGCATTTCGAGCCACTGCCCGCCGAGTAAATTATTGCGCAAATAAAATTACGAGATCCGATTTACATTCACAATGCTTGTGAGTATCATTTGCGATCGAGATCATATTTTTCAAAAATTTAAGACCTTAATTTTCGAATACCATTTAATGTTTTTTTAAAAGAACATTATGTTTTTTTTTAATACTTCATACATACTTTAAACAGTATTATAAAAAGACATGTTTAAAACATCAACTATGTATGTTTTAAACATGTTTACAACATGATTTTTACTCTGTACAATTATTACTAAGTTGTTTTTTAATCAATTATGATTCACTGCAATATTTTGAGATCATCGTGATTTGTTGTACTGAATATTAGAATTAGTACTGAATAAAGAATTTGAATATTAGAATCTTGTCAATTACAAATATCATGTTAATCATACTTTGTTAAGATGATGGCAATCTTACGCGTTATCTACGTATATTGTTAACGACAGATAGATATTGCTATCTATAATTCCAACGATTTATAAAATTGCAACTCATTGCGTAGCTCATAGATGCGATTGTTTCAATTATCTATATATTTTTTATTTTTGAATGCTGTTAATGTTCTTAGCGCCCTGTGGTTATAACCTCAAAAGCTATTAATAAACACATTACTAATCATTGATCCTTATTTAATTGACAATTACAAGAATGAAATGATCCTATGTTTGTGAGCGGATTATAGTTTAACAAAGCTATCCTGTGTAAACGCAGCATGCAATATATTGTACATATACAAATGTTTAACGCACCGTATGTTACAAAATATTTGTAATGTATTATAAAATAAAAGCCCATTGTATATTATATTTGATGCTTTCTAAAGTAATTTTGTTGAATGATTATTATCTCATATTTGAGCTCTTTGAAAATCTAATTATTTAATTATTCTATTTTACAAAGTAGTTCAAAATAAATTATCTAGAAGCATAATTACAAATGTGAGTTTTAATTTGTTAAAATTTGTAGTAATATTTAACTCTTTAAATTATTTCATAATTATAAATTACAGAAAAAAGATCGTAAAAGAATTATAAACAGATTTTTGTATATTTCCTTTTGTAGTTTCCTAAATAACACCCTTAAAGTTTTACATTTCTTATATCTTGGGATATTAGAACTTTTTTGGATGTTAAAAATAAAAGTCTGAAAGCGTATCTATGTAGTTCGACTTTATTCAAAAGTCAGTACAACTTTTACGCTATATCGACATTTTGCTGCCTTTTTGCAATACATAGAGTTCATAATCGTACGTCTGAGTGATTTTCATTCATGATTACACTTTCTTTTCATGCGGTAGCTTGAAGCTCCCTAAGGAGCGGACATAGAGAACGTAAGAATGAGGGATGAGCGTAACGTATTTGAGAATGAGTAAATCGATTCACGGGAACCTCGTGATCGTTTCATTAAGAATTCCGGAACGGTATTCAAGATGTTGCAATCCCGATAACGGGTTCATTCTTAGGATAAGTAATACGGTGCACGTGGGAGTATTGAACGAATTCGCTGTAAAAGCAGAGGATTCGGCAGTCGTAGAAAATTATGCCAGAATTTTGGAATATTTGAGAGAATTTATTTTTGTAAAATTTTTGTGTAATTAAATATAAATGATAATAATTTTATATAGGGGGTTTAAAAATTTATTACACAAAACAAAATGAAAAGTTGTACAGAATGAGAATTTAATTAACTACAAAATAGAATTATTTATATGAAAGTTTCAGTCTACTGAAATAATTATACCATTCTCGGTACTGTTAATTAATTGTATGTGTAACTGTCATCATTGTTATTTAATAAATTTCATGAACGAGGTTTCATCAATTAAATATCGAATTCTTTATCTAGCAGAATTATTCGTAGAAAACAACTAAGCCAAGAGAATTTATTAATTATTAATTATTAGACTATCAGGAAAACTATTAGTATTTAATTGCAGACTTAAAAAAAATTAAGGATTATTGACAGTAAATATAACATTAATGATAAAAAAAGAAAGTAAATAATTATTATCAATTTGTGATTAATGTAAAATTTGCAGAAAGGTATTTAAATATAAAATCTTGTTAAAAATAGTATTGTTCTCTCTAATATTACGCGAAAGAGATAGAAACAATGCGGTAACATCTCGAGAATAAGCAACTCGTCTCGATTCTTGGTAACTTTGCGATGATTTCATTAAGTATTCGTGAGAGAATCTGTGGTTACCTCTTCTCACTATTAAGTGGAACACTTCTTGAAGTTGCTAAAGAGTATAGTCAAGCTCCACGCTTACAAAATTTTTCTTGCAAGATTACATGAGGTAGCATTGTCATCTTATTTAAATTGCAAATTTTATCACAAGCGAAATAAAAATGTAGACACGCGTTTATGATCATTATTTCTGGCCTTACGAACGTGTTACGTAAATTATTCAGAATGGATTTTTATATCTTGAAATGCGAAGTTTGAAAAGTTCATTTCAAGCGAGCCTATATTTAACATTTAATTGAACATGAGAAGCGAATTACATATTTAAAATCTAATGTAAATTTAAAATTAAATTGTAATAACTAAATGTTACAATTATAAATTCTGTATTATTATCCTTTATTAAGACGATTTTATTCCAAATAAAAAAAAATGATTAGACTATATTTAACATTAATTAGCCGATATATTGATTAAAAATATAATAAATGCGTATGTAATAAGTCTTGTTCAAACTGAAAGAGCGCGTCAGTAGTATATGTCACTGATAAGTCAGTCATATATGAAAATGAAGATTTGGTTCCTTTTAGAAAATATATGTAAGTGCACATATATTTCAGATATGAAACAGAACAGCGTGGAAAATAATGGCTTAAAAATATTATATAATGTCAAAGAATTACAAGAATGAATTAGAATTACAGCATTTTATTTTCATTGTCACATATTCATGCAAAAAACTGCAAGGTGAACAATGTCTCATGTTAATTTTAATAATGGAAATATTTTCATTGTTTTTACGAATAATGCAGATTTTAGTTTATTTCAAGATTATATAAAAATAATGCAATGCAAACTATGCAACAATGCTACGAAGCTTGAGCTTCGATATTTTCGCAGGAGAATTTCTCTTATTGTTACATCCTTTTCGTTATCATACAAGGCACGCACTCGAGATAAAATATTCTATTTTATAGGATGTAACGTGGCTGGAGCGCAACATCCCTTCTTACAAATATTTTCTCCAAGCTCATGTACGCCTGATTAAATAAAGAAAACAGATATGGCGCATATTATTGGGAAACTAACTTCACAACATAATAAAATTTTCTCTTTGTTTTGATGAAAATAAAGACGGATTCTCTTACTCAATATAGAATTTAATATACAACTTATTTAACTAATTTCATGTTATTGCGCATATTTATTTATTTATCTAATTATTACTTTACTGTCAAACTATCGAAAATAAATTTCTCGTTTTGTAAACCTGAGTGTAAAAATAATCGCATTTTTGTTTTAATCAGGATTTAATTTAAATTTAACATGAATTAAAATTTTTGTTATCTTTTATTACTATGTTAATTTAAAAATTCATTTCAATAGGCAGCCACCATTCAACTTTTTCTGCTCTAAAGTTTTATTTGCATTATTAAATAAGCGGAAAGCCAGCTATCACGAAGAATTTGTAAGAAATTTAAAACTTCTGAATAACTCTAAGCCAAAGTAGTAATCAAGCTATAAGTTAAAGGAATATGATGAAAAAGAATTTAATTAAATCCTATCTCGGTTTAGTATAATTGGCGTAGTTATACTTTTTTGCATCGTTTCGAAAAGAAGATTCTTAACAAATAAAAGTTTATCGTATTGGAGAGTAAAATAACAGGTTTAATCGATTCGAAAAAAAAATCTAGATAATAATTAAATAATTCGCGATTATTAAAAAAATTATTAGACAAAATTATTCCAAGATTTATTATTACTATTATTACTATGTTTTATTATATACAGAAGAAAATTGTTCTCTAAAATTTGAAGAAACAAAAATTAAATTAATATTTGCTACAAATAATTTGAATATAATAGTTTTCTTATGCAAACCGTTATTAAGAATATTCTGATTACATATTACATTAAGTTGATTCTACGTCGCAAGTCGATCGCAAGCTTATTATGACAGTCAATCTGAAGTGTCAATTTAAAAACTGACACTTCAAATTAACTTAATTTAAAAACTGACACTTCAAATTAACTTCAAATTAACAAGCTTGTGATCAACTTGGGATTAATGTAAAAAACCAGCTTTACATAAAAACATCTTTTCAACAAAAGCATACGCATCGATTCTTACTAAAATTTAACATTTGCACATTTTTTAAATAAAAAATATAATCTAATTTAAGCATTATTCATGTTTTTTGGTATACAATCAGATCACTAATGAAATAACAGAAATGACATTAATATATCATTTTTAGAACACAAATGTTGCTTAAATAATTGATAAGTAAGTATTGGTTTGCCTCATTTGCATTATTTTGCAAGCCTAATATCGCACAGTTTGCTTAAATAATTGTAAAGTTATGACAAAAGGCTGTTGATTTTTCCTACAATAAAAGAAAAGTCGGCTCTCTGGAAAAAGTTGCAAAAATAAGTATCGCGTCAATTCGCGTCCGAGTGCATGTAAAAAGTTGGCGTTTGTTCCTCTTAGTTAACGCAAATGGAACGGAATCGAACGGGGTGTAAGACACGAGGTAGGACGTCAAAGGCTTGGGATAGACTCATCCATAATTAGCTCCCATTAGTCTATTCGAGTTTGCTTTAATGTAACACTACCGAGATTTCATCATTGTCGTAAGTTGCACTAAATTCAAGCAGTACGACAATTTATTTCTATTTAATTAACATCTTAGATAATTATAATCGGATAATATTGTATGTTCAGAAAAATACTTCTTTTTTCTATAAAAATTTCAATGAATACATTATCTTAACATTTTACATAAACAATTATTAATTTATTTATTTATCGATAATTTACATACATAAATACATTCAAAATTTTTTTTTCTAATCACAGTTTTTATGTTGAGATATAAAAACTGATTTTAAATGTTAATCTAAATGTTATAAAATAACAAATCCTTATTTTTACATTAAATACATATAAAATATTTATATCTCTTGTCTTGTATCTCTAGTCTCTTAAGTCAGTTTATTCAAAAATATTTATATATCAAAAATATTTTTAGCATGCAACTTTGAGAAAAATGCGAAAACTTGACTGTAATCTTTTTGTATAGAGAAACTACATTTTTTTGTAAAAAAATTCTACGAGAATACGTTTTAAATTTTGAAGAATATCGCTACAAGTAACGTTTGAAGAGAGTAACGTTTGCCTTCGCGATAATTTATTTTATTGCGCGAGATGTCAAGATATACTACACACTTAAATGCTACTCTATAGTTACGATAGCAGTTTGTTTTTATGTTCACTGTTTATTATCAATATATTTTTCAAACTTGTACAGCAAAATTCCGTCATGGTGATTGATTATCGATAGCATATTTAATAAATCTAAATTGTTATGCCAACGTCTGTATAGTATTATAATTTGATATTCTAACATTAAAACAGATATAAATTTAGCTCTACTAAAAAAGTCTATTTAAAAAAGTCTATTTGGTACAATTTACGAAACTATCTATTTATGTAATTGAAATTATGTCACTAGTATTGATTTATAATAGGTTTTTTGCTGTCTTATTTAATAATCTTCAGTTAAATTCGTGCAATTAAATTATAGAATTTTTTTATTAAATTATAGGAATAATTTTAAAATCAGAACATTATGTCACTATTTTAGTTTTAAAATAAATATAAATGAGTTCAAAACCGAATTATTACTCGAAGTAGTTATTATAGAAAGTAGGGAGTCATTATCTGTTCTTGTGAGTTCAAGGAGCAACATTAGGGACAACCGAATTGTCTCTAAATTATTGCAGGGAAGGAATAAACCGACGGGTTTACTTTGGGGACATCAGTATTCTGGTGTTAGGTTCCGTTCACGTGTTCCCCAATATTGTTTAGTCTCCTGAGTATAGAAAGATAGACGTCCCACATGAGTCTACGAACATTCTCAATCACGAGAATTATAAAACATAATAATATTACACAAACGATCATTATGTCTATGATAAAACGGATTTGCGTTAATAATGAAAGAGAATCTTCATACATATATGGAAAGTAAAAATAATAGCAAATATAAAACAACAAAAAAGTGATATAAAATATTTATATATCTATAATTTTAATTTGAGTTCATAACTAAATATATATATATATATATAATTTCACAATCTCATAAATAAAGCGGAAAGACTCAAGCGTTTTGTTTTAGAATGCTGAAAACAATATGCTTATTTTTTTATTTTTACCATCATCTGCCGATTATCTCGGCTCCTGCATTCCAGGATTGAAAAGTGATTAACGTGATTGTTCGTTATAGCGCCGACGAGGGCTTCGATGGCACTTACCCGACGAACGTTGTCGTAAAGAACAATGGGACCTGTATGTACGTGCCGCCCGGTATATTCAAGAGTACTTGCAAGATCGACATTACCTGGTTTCCCTTTGACGATCAGCGCTGCGAGATGAAATTCGGTTCCTGGACATACGACGGCTCTCAGGTGAGGGGATATGCATTACGGAATTAGGTCAACCAATCGTCGTCGTTTTCCAATCTATCCTGTCCCGATGTTCTCTTCTTCGACAGACGTCGAACTTACGAATTTTCCAATCTGTCGTAAGCACGTCGGTACTTCCCGTCGGTATGGTCTCGAGACCCGGAAATAATTCAAAGCGACGGCGTCGAGCAGTTTGATTAGCGTCCAAGAACGAGAGAAAGAGGAAAACAGTAAGAGAGAGAAAAGTGAAAAAGGGAAGGAGAGAAAGAGATAGAAAAGCTTCACTGTTTGCCAATGTTCGCAAGAAATTCCTTTCGTGAAATTCCTAAGAATGGAGCTTTGAGTAAAGTACTCCGATCGCGTAATGGAGGCGCATTTCCCATCATCTCTGATGCAAGGTGGGATAGCATTCCCGGGATTGCAATTCTCGTTCATCTGTGAATAATGTTGAATAATTATTTATTTGAAGCAAGCGAGAAAAATCTGTACAAAGTAATTTCATAAAAAGTATAAATGTATTGTAATAAAATTACTCTCTTTATTGTAAGATATTTAGTTATATTAGTTATATTTCTGTTTTTTCTATTTTAATTAAAAAAATGTTAATTGAGTAAATGCATTTTTATATGTGTCGTTTGATAATAGATTTGCTACTCTTAAAAGTTAAAATAATTAGTTTTCAACAAATTTTAAATTGTGTGACCCATAAAAAAAAATATAAATTTACAAATAACATATAATGGGATGTCACATATTGTCAATTTTAATTTGTTCTTTGATATTCTTTGAATATCTTGATATTTATATCTTTCGCTAGATCAAAATTCTAATTGAAAAAATTTGTTATTTGTAAATTTTTATGTTTTTTTTTAATCATATACAGTTTAAAATAATTTCTATATATTTAAATATTAAATTTTTTCGCGTTAATGTTTGCACAGCACTTTGTTGGAGACTAATTATTTTAATCTTTAAGAGTAGCAAATCTATTCCTATCATCAAATGACTCGTGTAAAAACGCATTTACTTAATTAATATTTTTTTCATTAAAATACAGAATATAATTAATACACTGCGAATAGAAATAATAAAAAATTAAGCTATAATGCATTTATAAAAATTTCTAACTTTTCTTATTTTATTGTATATTTTATCAACTTCTTTTATCAAGAGATTTTACAAAAAATAAATAAAGCGCGTAATGTTAAAACATTTTATGGAAAATGCTTGAGACCTGTGGTTTGTACATCAGATTTGTATAAGTATACTTCAAAAGTAGCACTATATAAGCGTAAAATGCACTTGATGTTTGGTCGAAATACCACTGGGATGGTAAATGCCATTTCAGAGTGAATCGCAGGAAATTTACGAATCATAAGACGTATTTAGAAGATAATGAACGTGAGAATGCGCGATATTCAGGATTCTCATCTACACGCAATTTCTCTATAGTCTTTTATTCGTATAATTCAACTCACTCCATAAGAAAGAAATTTTTTTAGTGTTTTTGTATCGTAAAAGCAAAATTATATACAATATATTAAGATTTACATTTTCTTAAAGAAATTTTAAATAAAAGAATATATGTAACTTTTTAATTATCTCTTTTTATAAATTGAGTTGACTGATAAATAAATAAAATACATTGTGGCTTAAATTAATTAATTAATGATAAAAAGTAGTTACGTGAAAATATCAATTTATAAAATTATTTTATAAAAGAAGTAGAGATAAAAAAGTATGTCATGATGTGTTGATTTCTTGATATTTCTCATAAAGTAATATTCAAAATTATAGCAGTAAAATATCCTATTTAAAAACTGTGTTTTGTATTACAATAGATGTATTACAATAGATGGCAACTATATGGCATGCTAATGTTGTCCGATTACGATAACGATAACTTTGCTAACTACAAAAGTTTCGCGTTCAATTTATGTATACCGATTTATCGTGTAAACGTGTATTTCTGCCACACGACCAATGTACGTACCTAGCAAGTCCTCAATTGTTGAACGTGCAACTTCGGAATAATTAAAATTGAGGATGCGAATTACACGGTGTGCCAGGCAATTCGAGAACGCTCAGGAGTTCATTAACGAGGACAATAAGCAGAACAAAATGGAAACAAACGAAGAGAAAAGAAAGTAAGATAACGGAATATGCCAAGATTTTCTCGAGCTCAGTTCGATCCGCTGAATACAAACGAGATGCAAAACAGACTTTTCGATTTAAAATCGTCCATTCCCATTTATTATAACAATTCGCCCTTAGATATTAATTCGTCATAGATTGCTTCCGAATGTTACACAAACAAAGTTTATATCGGTATTCAAACGGGCAGAAATCGCGGAAAGTTTGCGAAAACTTTACATAGAGCTACGTAAACATACATATATGAATTTACATGAACATTAACAAGACTACATGAAATCAAGTCTATAAATCAACAAAATAGAATAAAAAATATTGTTCACGTGTAATGTTTTGTTGCTTTGTTATTAAATTCTTAAAAATTTATGCTATTTGTATCAATTATTTTATATAAATAAGTAATAATATTTCTAAAAGTTTTTAGAAAATATGGTACATATTTAATAATATAAAATTTGAAGAGAAAAACTAAATTGTAGTAAATTAATTCTTAAATATGCTCAAAAGTATAGTGTAAAGAGAGTTTTAGTTTTAATATATAGTAAAATATTCTTTTTAAAGAAAAGCTGATAACTTTTGCATCCTTGCCATACTGAACAGACTTTTCCGTAGCTTTTGAAACAGTCGTCTTACATGGCACGGTTGCAATAACTTTCTTCTAATCGACTGTCATAAATTGTCGACAGTTGGATCTGCAGCTGCAGGACGAGAACGGAGGTGACATCAGCAGTTTCATCACTAACGGCGAGTGGCATCTGTTGGGTGAGTTTTTACAGTCCTTATCGGGAACCGTTCACGTCGTCACGCCCGGATAGTTTGCCCCGGCGCCGAAAGTGATTCCCGGCCGATTAGCAATTCTAAAGTCTTGCACAGCTACGGGCGGATGATCAATCGTTTCGCAAATCGGAACCGGTATTGATCCTCACTTTGTCCCTGTCAAAATTGCCTGCATCTGGGTCAGGCGGGACGTAGCGGTTCGCTCCGCGTGCGTCCGAAGTTTAGTGTTTTCGCTAGCGAACACGTCGGGCAATCGGTAAAGTGTCGCAAGAGAAATTGCTGCTTGCTTGATTCGAAGAGCGAATAATAGTTCGTGGTAGTTGCTGAATAATCGTTGGAGAATCGAAGGGCAGATTTAAATTACAATCTTTCACTTCCAGATGTTTATACTATTATATTTGGCAACTTGTTTTATTCTTGATACATACAAAATAATTGATGGATCTTTAGCAGCTACACGAAAGCTTTTAGATTTGCAGTATCGGACTTATGAATATGTAAAAAGAATTTTCAAATGTAAATCTTATACGAATATGTTTTTGCATTTTATTTCAATATTTTATATGAAATGAGTTTTCGTATATTGAAACCCACTATATGTATAAATATATTTAAAGAAATAGTTCACAAGATGAAATTGATCTACATTTTAAAGATTAATTTTAAATTCAAAATACGTTTTTAATAAATGCATGAATAATTTATTACAATATTTTGTAATATAATGTAAAATAATATATATTTTATAAAGATTAATAAAATAAAATAATGATAAAGAATCAATTAATAACATTTTTTGATAATAAGAACTTCCAATTAGCATTTATTAAAAGAAAAAGTTGTAATCATAATTCATTCAATTACATATAATGTAATGGTTTGAAAATAAACTTATATACGGAACTCACGCAATATCCGTATTGGAATTGTAGAGCAATGATAGAAACATCTGGTTTGTGTTTCTCTCTCATAATTGCGAGAGAGATTACATTACAATTATGATATATTGTCCAATTATGTGTAATTCGCCATTGATAAATTTATTGTAAACGTAAGAAATGGTGTGGCACCTTTATTGTTCCTCCAACGCAGAAATAAAAGCATTTGCTCTCTCTTGGCGTATCTCGTGTATCTCTCGAAAAATTGTACGATGTACATTACGCGTGGGAATAGCGTAGGTCGACGTATACGTGCAGTGTATGAGCCGCAGTTATGAGACTTGTGGTAGAAATGTATCTTAAGTAACTGCAGCTGCAGCAAAGCGCACTAGTTTGTACCCAGAGGAATAATGTAAGATAGAATCTTCCGTTTTTCTTTGCCCTGTTGCACGGGATAATTCAAGGAGCAGAAAAGAGAAATTTTTCGCTTCCAACAACCTTTTGTTACGTTCGAGAAAGCACTTCGTTTTATTGACAGTACGTCGATTGCCCATGTACGTGTACGATGTCATATTTAAGTATTATTCGATGGAATATTTACCTGAGAATTTTAATTTAATAACAATTTCTAGTTTATTGTTTGTTAGAATTGTCAATTAAATTATATAAATTATATATATTTTAAATTATATATATATATATATAAATATATATATAAATTATATATATATATAAAATGCAAACATTTTATAACTTTTATAATTATATATAAATATTTATAATCTTTATTTAAAGCTTTTTATATTTAAAGAAAATCCATGGAAATTATATATGCATTGCATTCATGTTTCTGACTTTTTGCTTGCATTCTAAAGACTAGAATTAAACGTTATACTTATGTAATACTCATAGTGTGACGCATGCACTTGGCGCGAGACGCTACCATGATATAAATTTTTCTTTTTATCTTGCTCAGGGGTACCCGGTAAGAGAAATGAGATCTACTACAACTGCTGCCCAGAACCGTATGTAGACATCACTTTTGTCGTCATCATCAGAAGACGCACACTCTACTACTTCTTCAACTTGATCGTGCCGTGCGTCCTGATTGCCAGCATGGCCGTCCTCGGGTTCACCCTGCCGCCCGATTCCGGCGAGAAACTCTCCCTCGGTAAGTTTAAACTCGATGCAAAACTCCGATTGCCCCCAACAGCCCGTAAACGCTCTCGCGATTAGGCACGTCCCTGTTTGCTAAGAGCATCAGACGTTTGCACGATTAGACCCGACCTAGTTCCGGTTGGCAGGCGCTCCATTCGGGCACCGTGAAGAAACTATTCTGTACCGTGTCGTCACAAGTTTCTTTCGCGATCGTGGACCGCGAAACTTTATCGACATTTCAACGTGTGGAAATTTATACCAACAAAAGTTCGTTACACTACACGAAACCTTGATTTATTGACAAATTCCAATTGTAATTTTACATTGCTATGCAATTGTATAGAGAATAGTCGACTATCGCAAGATGTGTGCATGTTGCACAGAAATTACAAATATATATGACACATTCGCAGAAATATTGTGAGGAAAAGTTGCTTGTAATAAAAAAAATATATAGATTTAAATAAAGAAAATAGTTTTATTATCTTTTATTTTATTATAAAAAATTAAGAATCGATTTCTGTAATTATTTTTAACGTTCTCAACTAGACTTTTTTTTTCAAAATATCGATCGTGATACAGTTATAATATACAGTTAAAGTGGGATGAAAAATTATCACAATCTAAAAATGATTGATTGATGGTAATTAATATTAAATTTTAGCTGATAATTTTTCTAGGAGAAAAATGTTCAATGAAATCTCTCAATAATATTCAATATAATTGAACTCTTTCAGACTTCCTCTTGCATATAGTTGTAATATTATAATTAGACATAAATTAAAAATTGAATAATTTTTTAACACATTCTATTTAATCTCGATATTCTGAATTATTTTCTTAAAATATAGACTATAAATGTAATTTATATAATTAAAGTGGATAAAAAATTATTATGATCAAAAAATAGCAAATGATTGATTGATGATAATTAATATTGTAGTTTAACTAATAATTTTTCTAACAAAAAGTGTTCGATAAAATCTCAACAGTATGCAATGTAATCAAGCGCTTTTAGATTTGTTCTTGCATGCATAATTGTAAGTCTACAATTGTAGATAAAAATTGTAGATTAAAAATTAATTATAATTACTTTTTATCACATTCTATTTAATCTTGGCATTCTCACTTGGATTATTTTCTTAAAATATAGATCATAAATGTAATGTTTAGAGTTAAAGTTAATATAGAATAAAAAGTTATCATGATCAAAAAATAGCAAATGATTGATGGATGATAATTAATGTTATAATTTAACTAATAATTTTTCTAACAAAAAATATCCGATGAAATTTCAACATAATTAATATTGTAGTTTAACTAATAATTTTTCTAACAAAAAATGTTCGATAAAATCTCAATAGTATGCAACGTAATCAAGCGTTTTTAGACTTTTTCTTACACGCATAGTTGTAACATTGCAATTGTAAATATAGAAAGATTGCGTTATTTTATTGTTTCCTCGTAAGCATGATCGTTGTGGAATTTACCGAGAAGCCGGATGCTCGGATGAAATCCTGCCTCTTACGGCTTAAATCGTTCGGCTGCATAATTCCGATTCCTTGCCTGCCTCACCTCGCGCTGCCATGTAAACGCTCCTGTGATTAGAGCCGAGGTGCAGGAGTTCCCTAAGCGCATCGAGCGTTTATGCGATTAGATTTCGCTTCGATCTCGATTGAAACGGCGCCCTGGCGCGCAAACTTCGGCAAGCCTTCTATTCAGCTCGTAGAGTTTCTTCGAGCGTACAAGCGCGTTGCTGAATCTCCATCGAATTCGGAAACGATTGCGACAATCGTCGTCACCGATGCGGAGATACGATGACAATGGAATGACAATGCCGAACAATTGCAGATGTCTCCATTGCATTTCCTTAAAGTTTATAATTGTTCGTAAATCGAGATACAATAAAATTGACTCTACTCAGATGCATTACAGTTGCTGGCTCAGCATTAACAGTGACATTTATAGACAAGAATATCATGCATTGAAAGTTTTATATTTGCGTAGTTTTTTCTACTAAAAATAGAAATAGATCAATTAATATTATAAAAAAAGTTAAAGGTACAGAGCATCTAATATTAGATCGTTTAATTAATTGCACTTTCTCTTTGTTCTATAAGATATAATCTCTTAAATTTTTATTACTTAGATTATCATTATTTATAAATCACCTTAATTGATCACAATATTGACGTAATGCAAGTTTTTCAATACAAAGTAAGAATTTAAAACATCCTATTTCATGAGAAAACAAAATGAGATAGAAAGAAAGAAATATAACTCATTCACAATTGACTTTCGCGTTTCTACGGGACTTAAGGGCAACTCTTAACGTGTTATTGTGAGTCTCAAAAAAGCTCGAGTAAGGTCTGATATTCAGATGAGGCATCTGCCTCATGCCGTGAATGCCGTAGCGTTTTGAAAGTCTAAATAATTTGAAAGTGCCTCTTAACGCGACACGGTGATTCGCGAGTGAGCGGTACTAAGTTCAAAGCCTGAGTGTCGGATATTTAAAGTACTTGGAGTGCAAACGGTCTCTGAAATTTCTTATTCAAGATCAAAACAAGATTAAAACTAGGAATCAACAAAATTCTCATTTATTTTTAAGAAGATATTTTTCTTTATAACATAGATTTTTTTTATATATATATATATATTATTTCCTTTATATATTATTTCCTTAAAGAGTATAAACAGAATTGTAAATAATTTATATCATCTGATATGGCGAGGTCGAAGATCATTATCGTCTTAGGCTGAAACTCGAAGAGCTTTTAGCATAGAATTGTTATGCGTTGGCCCTTCGAGCGTTCAAGGACTGAGGGTTGATTTCGCTTGGTCTCCTCAATTCACTCGACTTTAACAATAATTAATCGAAGCTAACGAACCTCTTTTGCAGGGGTAACCATTCTCCTGTCCCTTACTGTGTTCCTAAATATGGTTGCCGAGACAATGCCGGCGACATCCGACGCCGTACCGCTTTTAGGTGAGCGCTTTGTTTTAACTAATTTTTAATGTAATTAATATTTTAATGTGAGAAAGCAGCGTAATTGATCACTTCTATTGAGAACTATTTAAGAAAAAATAGAAAAAAAATAAACAAAGATTTATATTCGCATTCTTCTAAGACAATATTCCTCGGTATAATACCTGCTGACGCAATTAATACTCTTTGATTAGTTAAAAGTTAAAAGAATTTATAGGAATATATTATATGTCTTTAATATTGCTCGTTTTAATACAAATTAGTGCAATTTATTTTATTACATATTTTAAGAAAAATGTTAATTTTATTATATAACTGCATTTAATATGCAATTATATTTAAAAATAAAATGTATATATTTATTATAAAATATAAATATATTTTTATAAGTTCAGATAAAAGAAAAGTAATTGGACAATATTAATGCTAATGAATGTTGCTTTGAATTTTAAACATTAAATGCGATTGTTTGTTAATTTGGTTTAATTTTAAATAGTATTTTTATTTCTCGTTATTTTTCAGGGACGTATTTCAATTGTATCATGTTTATGGTGGCCAGTAGTGTGGTCAGCACGATTCTCATCTTGAATTATCATCATCGGAATGCTGACTCCCATGAAATGGGTCGATGGGTAATCTTCTCCGATCGATATCAAAACATTTAATATAATATTATGATAATTATAATTACATCGCTTCATTAGTATTGGTTAATATTAGTTAATTATTTTTTGAACATAGTTGCACCATAAATATAACTTTTCTCAACAGATTTGTAAAACGGATTTATTTTTATTAAAATTTAAATGACATTTATCGAGATACATTTTCAGCAATAACGTTAATGACACATTCGTGTTGAGATAATAAGATAAAAGCAATGACTGATTTTGCCGGCAATTATAAAGTTAATCGGGAGAAAACAAAATACATTAATATCCGGTAATGTAAAAATCAATTTAAATCAACAAAAGAAATGTATGAAATTTTATTCAAAATTTCTTATTTATTTGGCTAATTTTATCAATTAATCTATGTTTTATTCATTTTATCTTATTTTAAAAATCAATTTTTATTAATATTCTATGAATTTCTTGGAAGTGCATTATCTAGTCAAACAATTTGTAAACGTTCTTTTTATTTGCATAATAATGACGAAAATAACTTTGTTGAAGCTTGATTTAATTCGTCACCGGTGTTATATGATTTCCGTATGTATCGGTAGATAATTATGGTTTTAATTAAAATGCAACGCACCACCGCCGAAGCTGATACATTGTTCTCTTTTCATCATGAATAAATCAGAAATTTTATGGGCGAATAATTAAGGGCCATTCTGCCGAATGTGCAGCGCGATAATAAATCATGTATAATCGAATTTTTCACCGGACGTCACGTTAATTAGAATGTAAATTTTGGAGATTGATTTCCCGCGCGATCAGATTTCTGCGAATGAAACATACGCATCTAAGTTAAATTAAACAAATTGTGAATTATTCACAATAATAAAGTGTCAAGAAGTTTAATAAAAAAAGAAATGAAAGGAATGTACATTTACAAGAATTTTTTTAAATTTAATTATTAATTTATTTTGGATTAATATGATAATTATTGTGACAATTATATTTTAATAGTATTAATTTGATCCAAACAAACAATAGAGCAAAAATTTAAAAAGAACTATTACTATTAAAAATAAAACAGAAAAATTGTAAACTTTTGTTTCGTATAATTGGATTTGATTATGTTATTGTACAAACATAAGCATATACACATAATAAGGCTGTGTTCCAAAATTTACTGCCAATACTGAAAATTTATAGTTTATGTTACATCCACTATAAAGGACCCCGCACCAATTTTATGGGAAAAAATGTCTTTCTGCGGATTTGATTAATTTTTGGGTTTGTTGTAATTCTCTTCATTCTGAACAAATATCTCAATATGCAATTTTCGCGCTACAAGTCTTGAAAGCCCAGTAATCATGTAAAATCTGGATCTTTCAAGGCTTGTAGCATGGAAATGGCTCATAGAATCAAATTGTATCCATTGAGATATTACAACATATCCAAAGAATAAAGGAGAGAACTACAATGTATCCAAAAATTAATCAAATTCGCAGAAAGACTTTTCCAAGATTGATTCGGAGTCATTTTCAGTAAATTTTGGAACACAATTTAAGTAACATAGCACAAATATTGAAATATAAATTAGACTATATCGTTAAATTTTTTGAATTGCATTACAGGTTAAATTAATTTTCCTGTATTGGCTACCTCGCATACTCGGTATGTCAAGACCAGGACAGGAAGAACAAGACAAGGAAATACAAAAGTCTCAGAAGCCATCTCCTGTCACGGGTAAGATAATTTTAAGTACACTCATCAGCTAAAAGGTTGCAACACTTCTTTCCAATGGATTTCGGACTCTAGCCTATTTACTGAGCAATTGGTTCTTACTTATAAATCTAATCATTTCAACCGTTCTAGCAGAACTGAAACTCAGAAAAAAAGTGTTGCAACCTTTTAGCTGATGAATAAATAATTATAAATCGTAGAGGAAATAATTGCTTAATAAATAAATTTCAAATAGATATTGATTATAAATCAGATAGGTTTTAACCATTAACAATCTTATTCAAGTGAGAGGTCTGTATCAGCAATAATGCATTTATCTGCTGTGTTAATAATTATATATATAATTTTTTTCTTGTAATTTTCTTAGTTTGAATTAATAATTCCTTTGAACCTTCACGGGTATTTATTTTAAAAATGTAATAAAGAATTCGATTGGAAGCACTAGTGCGTACTAGTGCATATTAAAGTCGTATACTGATTTAATTTGAATATAAAAATGAAATACAAATATTTTAAATTATGAAATAAATATTTTAATAAAATAAATATTTTAAATTATGAAATAAATTATGAAATAGATATTTTACCTATTGTACTATAATATACTAAAATGTATTGAATATTTCACAATTTAATCGATTTTTATGTTCATTTATGAACATAATTTTACATTATTTTATGTACGATGACTTTAATGCGCATCAATGCGCACTGAGTGCGTCCAATCGAATTCGCTATAAGGCAACCCCCTCCAAGGGATTATCGCCGTGTCGTAATCCATTGCTGATGCCAATAATTTAATAAATTGTTTCTTGGATACCCCAGGTGCAAGCAAGTCGTACGGTGATCTAGAGCTGCACCAGAGGAGTAGTAAGTCCCTCTTGGCAAATGTCCTGGATCTGGATGACAATGCGCTGGCGTCTCACAACAATTTGCTGAACAATGTGTACAGCACACCCGGACCTCATCACGCGCACGCGATGGGTCACGGTCACAGTCACATACACACGACGCCTCATCATCATCATAGCCACGCACCCACGACGCCACACCATCAGCATGCGACGCCGCTGCCGCATGCATCATATCCCCATCAGATTTCGCATACGCCGCATCATCATCCACATCCGCAAGACGCGCCAGCGCCGCAGGTCGAGACGATACTCCAGAATGCGTGCTTTTGCGCTCGTTACGAGCTTGTGCTAATCTTGAAGGAGATTAAGGTAATAACTCGAGTCGACAATAGAAAGAGTACTTTCTAAATCTTATGAAGCAAAATCTCGCTTGAAGAGATTGAAAATTTAGTCTATCTTGAAAAAAACAGTGAAAATACGGCCACTCTTGTTCAAGAGTAGCAGATTTTCATTCTTTTTAAAGTAAGATTTACTCTTTAGGAACGAAATTCACTTCTAAGGAGTGAAATCTATCTCTTTTCTGTATGTAATACCAGGATAGATAAAATCCTAAAGAAGAATCAAATTTAAGAATGGTCGTATTTTTATTCTGTTTTCAAGACAGACTAAATTTTCAGTTTCTTCGAATGAGATTTCACTTCTTGAGATTTAGAGAGTAATTTAAGATTTTCTTCTTTCTTTTCTAATTTTGATGTTATTAAATTTGTTAAATATTTAATTCCAAAGATCTATATATAAGTTTCTAAATTCCGGAAATTCTAAAACTATAGGCAGAGACCGGGGAGACTTTTAATTTTTTTGAGTGGAGTACTTCATTTAAAGGGAGGGAGGGGAGGGAGTGATTTTAAAGTAACACAAATATTGCATCTTTTATTGTATGTGCGAAATATATTTCTACATATACACCCCAGTCAAATATTGTTTTTTGTCAAATTACTCAATATTTTTTTTAAATTTGTCAAAGATTAACACATTTTCTAAATACTCCGAATTCTGAGTGTGGAATTCAATACCCACAGAAGCTCTGGGTATGGAAAGCTCCATATTCTTCATAAAAAAGTCTTCTCTGTAACTATAGGGCCTCCTTTGAGTCGATTGACTTGATGCTTCTGAGATTCTGAGATCTTAAAGTTTCAAGATAGACATAAAACCCGATGGTTCGTAAGTCTTAAGATTGTATCTCAGAAAGCTACAATGTTTTTAAATCCCAAGATTGCAATGTTCCAAGATCTGTTTGAAAAGTCTCAAAGTTCGAAGTTCTTAGTTGAAAATCTCTCGTTTAAAACTTTGAAATAATGAAAAAAGAATTCAATATCAGTCAAAATCTTTTTCTAAAAACCAATCAATACAGTTTTGATGAAATAACAATTCTGTTTTAGATGATAACGAATCAACTGAAGAACGAGGATGAAAACACGAAGATCTCGAACGACTGGAAGTTCGCGGCGATGGTGATCGATAGGATGTGCCTAATCATTTTTACTCTGTTCACCATCATCGCTACCATCACCGTCCTGCTGTCAGCGCCGCATATTATCGTCACGTGATTCAGAAAAGCCAGTCTGCCGCCGGTGGTTCCGGGGCCGACGAGGATTGCGTGTCGGGCGCCGGCATCGACGGACGCCGCACGTGACGCTCTAATCGAGCGTCCACCCTTAACCGATTTTCGCCAGATCGGGTTAAAGGGTGTTCATCTTCGGATTCGCACGCCGCTTCGTTTCGGAGACCTGCGCGTTAGGAAGAAAGCAATACGGGGAGTAACTTCGTTTCTTTATGATACATATAATAATACCAGTAAAAATAAAAATAATAACATTATCGATAATGAGAATAACGATAATAGTGTTAATAATAATTACGTAATAGTAACGATAAAATTTTATCATATAATTATCCCACGAGGACGCCTTAGCGAAATACGTTGACACACCGTTTATAAATGGCGCGAGCACACGCGTGGAAGCAAAGGACACGCGGGAATATAGTATACGCGAAGAACATGTACACTGGTTTGTTACAAGCATCCCTGAGAGCAGTCGATGTGACGAACACTTTGTACAGATGAGATGGAACATTTTATCGCGAACGAGTTAAATAATTAGTTCTATAAAAGATCCAATTACGAATTTTCATAGAGATAAGTAACGTTCGAATCCAAAAAGAGTATTCGACTCTGTCCTCCACGACTACTACTTGGGGATGTATCACACATACAACACATACACACACGCATGTAACATCATGCGAGACCGTTAATACACGGAACCGTGATTTGCCAATGAGTTAAAAATACTTTTCTGCGGCCCAAGATTAGTATGATATAGAAATCTTCGTATGTACCCGAAGATCAGTATATTGTTAGGTTTAAGAGACTCTTACAGCAGTCCAGACAAATTTCGTAACGTTTCTACGAATTCGCATATAAAGACTCCAAATTCAAGAAAGCATAAATTTTGAAAAATATAAATTTCAAGGGACATAAAATTAATATATAAATGAAAAATATGAATAATATAGTAGTACGCTCAGAAAAAAAAACACTGATATAAAATCAAAGTTTTCAAGTGTGATGTTCTCGAGAATATGTAAACTGTAATATCCTAAAGAAATTCCAGAATTACTATATGTCAGTTGATGGTCCTTGTCTATACTAAGATGCGAAAAGAAACGCTCGAGAATGTCAACGACGGTTCTTTTTTCCATTCAAAACGAAATGATGAAGGGAAAAGGAGACAAAAAGGACAACAAATAGGAATAAAAAGGACAAAACGGGACAAGGGTTGGGCTTTAAAGGTAAACGCACAGGTTACACTTTCAGAATACACACGATGAACTGCCAAGGTGATTCAAATAATGCCAAGTGAATTTTTCTTATCCGTATCATTAGTATGTAAAAATCGACGACTTAATAAATGGAGGATTTGTATTACGATTTAAGTGGTGGTGACATAAAATACTCTCTCGAGTAGGTTGCGAGAGAGAACTGAAGGACACTACGGAAGGATGCAAAAATCGAACGTGAGAGACAAATACAAAAAGGATGATTGCGATTGTTCGATAACTTCCGCTGCGAGAAATTCAGTTTCGAGCGATGTACTTTCTTTCATATCTGCAAATTTGAACAGTTTTGTTATTAAACTGCATTCTCATCGCACATTTAATGATGAATGCAATTTTCTGATCCCTATTTTGCTATTGAGAGCGTGTAAATACGAGCTTAATATCGCATATGTATATATGTATATATATATATATATATATATATATATATATATATATATATACTAGTAGTATAATTAACTACGTTCGTTAGTTACGTTACGTAAGTAACGTTACGTAACCGTTAACCTTTAACTTAACTTAAACGTAAGTTAACGTTAA
>NW_012130071.1:3462985-3466398 GCF_000143395.1 Atta cephalotes
TACCTTACCTTTACTTACGTTATTAGTAGTAGGACGGTACGGTTAAGTAACGTAACGTACGTTAATTATACTACTACTATATATATATATATATATATATATATATATATATATATATATATATATATATATACACTAGGATATTAAACGATTCTGTATTTCGAGAATTAGACGACTAACTTTTCTAAACTAAAGTTGACTAAAGTTAATTGTCCGAGTTTCATATAAATTATAGAACCTGGAACAGTCGAAAATCTCACATTTTAAAATATAATTAATATTTTTTTTAATATAATATAATATAATAAAAGTTTTGAGTTTCAAGAAAAATACATATATTTCTCGTTGGAGTGTATCGAGAAAACGGATCGTTACCTCTTACATCGCACGTATAAACAAGTTTACGCAGACATACTTACGTTTTGAACACACAAATATTCGCGTTTTATTGTTTCACGCATCAATTCTTTTACTTTTCTGTAACGATTTCAGAAACTATTTCCGCGATAGTATAATTGTAACTTCTTTCTGACATTTAAAAATTGTTTTGGAGAAAAGCTATACAAAAATGAGCTTTTCTTCTTAGAAAAAAACACTGTAACTTTAATGTCACTTGTTCTGTTCAGAACACTGCGGCGCATTTTAGCTGACACTAAACGGCAGCTATATTAAAATTGATTATACTATATATATATTAATGTTGCAATATTAACACTACGATTAATGAGTGGATCTGTCACGATAAATATTTTTTTCAATCACAAAAAAACATACAAAGGACATTCACTTTCGAGTGCATCTAAAAAATTGACACTTTTCATGTTCTCTGCTAATTTACGAGCCGCTCGAGAATGTGATAGAAAATCGCGGAAGCGATGGAGACGATTACTCACGGAAGAAGAAAAAGCAACGTGGGATGGCGACCGATAAAGAAAGGAAGTTACTCTTGCTCACACGGACAGACTCGTAGGCGGACGTCGTCTCGACGAGACAGGGAGACGAACTCAAGTCGTATCGTATATTTTCCGACCATCGGCACTGGATACGCGAAAACTAATCACGTTATCTTTTAAATACTATTAAAGATTATTAAAGTAATGAATCGTTGTTGATCGTGAACGGAATTACGCGTAGAAGTATAGTAAGAATACGATGTTTTTTGATCTCTAGCGCGCGGAAAACAAAAAAAGGAAAGAAATAAGCAGATTAACGTCGAATGTATTAAACTCATAAGAGAGATAGAAATTTTTAGACAAAAAAATGCGATTAATTATTATTGGTGTAAAATAGTTAAAGAAAAATCAAGGAAAGAATTCGTTAAAAAAAAGGAACAAAATGTACAGTTCGAGACATCAACATTTTAATGTCGACACGATTGCTCTTTATGCGATAAAAATTAATAAACGGCTCGATTAGCCTCTAATTGACTTGGCGAGATAATGACGTTACGCCTGGTCTTATGAACCAATACATGTTGAACTGATCTAGTACTTAGAACTAGAACAACAAATGCCACATCGCGCTTTGGAAGTAGGAAGAAGGAAAAAAATAAGGAATTTATGTATGTAAAAAGGAATACATTTGATAATAATTTGAAATACTCACTTCCAACTCTTTAATTTTATCTTCAAAGAATCATTTCTGTTTTAGATTATATTTATAATTCCTCAAAAAAACTTTATGTTCTCGAGCTTATTTTATCTGGTATATATAAGATAGAATAAGCTTCTCAAACATTCAGACAAGAAAACGTTTGTCCTCCTACTTCCAGGCAACAAAGTGCCGTGGATTATACCTTTCCAAAAAAGTTAATGATATAAAATAGAGATTACTTAAGGCCTTTGTAATTTTTGTCATTATAAGACATTTGATTCCATAGTTTTTTTTAATGTGCGTTTGCTGTAGTTCAAGTTGGTGGAAAGATATTTAACAACGTTGTTTTTATTGCGATAAGAATATGCCATCTGTTTTTATATATATAGAATAAGAAAAAAAATGTGACTAGATTTCATGTTTTATTTTTTTTCGGGGCGCTTTTTTAAATAAATGTTTTCAAAATTGCAACACAGATATTCCTATGTAATAAAAAAACATTAAAAATATTTTTCACTGAATTTTTTCACATATTTTCAATAAGATTTTTAAAGAATTCTCGTATTATTTTAAATAACATTGGAGGGGAATAATTTTATTACTAGGGCTTCTTTTAATGAAGCCTTCGCTTATTCAAATTTAACCGCAATTGTTATGCACGAAATATAGTATGCGTATTAAATCAATTGCGATTAATTATATCGCAAATATAAAATTAATCTAGAAACAGCGGCGTATATATGGATTACGAGTCCTAGAACATTACGGGTATCAAAAAAATGTTAGCGAGACAACACGCGATCTTAATGTAATCGAAGTTTAACGATTAGATAGAAAAAAAAATAATATGTACATGGTACGCGACACTGTACAACTATAGTTGTTCTAATTATATACTTATAAATGTGCATTATCACATATCGCACATTGAAATTCATAACCAGAAACCAGAAAATTGCTCACTGTAATTTGTCGCTAACAACTGTTATTTTATTTCCCTATAAATTGATAGGCATACCATGCAAACATACTATTATAAGCGAGGACGAGAACAACCATTCCTTCCTTTGGAAATAATTAGTTTCTTCACAACAAAAATTATAACGAAACAATGCAAGATTTTCTGTACTTATCATGGGATGGTTTGCATTTAATAAGAATATAGTTTTAAAATTACATTGGTTTATATAAATATATATAAATATTACAGCATTTGTAGATAAACAACATTAAGAGTGAAACATATAATTAAATGAAGTAAATCTAGCATGTCAGAATACGAAATATTCCGAAATCTCTTTCTCACCGTGATGCAAACTCACTTAATTTTACAATATATATAAAACTCAAGTGCTTACAGTTATGCAAATATTGTATCATTCAATATAGACTTCTTCCTGTGATTTCCGTTACAGGGAATCGTAAGGAGAATTGCCATGAAAAATTTTTGCTGAGAGATTCTCAAATATCTAAATTCGCGTAAAAGTGAATTTTTAATTCAGGCGAAACGTGACACGCACTTTACATGAAAAGTTTCCACCTCCTTGAACTCGAACAATTGAATATGAATTGAATATGAATAGTATTCCGAAGATAACGCAGCAAACGTACTTGAACGTGATATGGATCCGCCGCTTTCACAATTGAAATTAATTGTAATGAATAGTTATAAGTCTGGATAGATTTATCAAGCAACAAAGACAAAAAGTAAAATTAATAAACTTTATTGTTTATTTTCAATTTTAATAGTAAAGTATATCTTCGATTAATTTTACGAAACAAAACATTTCTCGATTGTCTTAAATTTTATTATTGCCATT
>NW_012130071.1:3467178-3469042 GCF_000143395.1 Atta cephalotes
AGAGAGAGAGAGAGAAAATATAAATATAATTAAATTAACTAAATGAAGGTTGATAAGCTTATAGGATACCGTAGTAATGCAGATGTACAGGGTGAAAAAAATAAAATTTGGAAGAGATAAGAGATTTTTCGAACGTCTCTCGTTCATCGATCGTCAAGCAAGAAAGAACAGAAGATCGAAAGTAGATCAAAGAATATTGATATTATTAAGATATTATTTTCAATTTGAAATCAATAATATGTAATCTCAAAATTTAATGATAAATCTTGTTTCATTGAGCTGATGCTTATGCTGCGAATACTTCCGTCGTGATATGAAAATTAACCCGTTATACCCAAACGTAAATTTTTCTTCAGTTGTATGAAAATCCTTAAGTAAAGTACTCTTATATTTCTGATATATGGGCTATAACGAGTTAAGCATTGTGCGAGTTTCATAGTACTTTTAGTCTGTTTCACTCGACTATTACTTACTCGAGCGTTTTAAGGACTTTACCTAAGGACTTACCGATAGAAATAATTACGATTGCTCATCAATTATGCCTGTCGTTTAAGTGTCAAGACAATCCCCCGATGACTCCAAGCGGCTAACGACGAAAACTATATACTTCTTGATATATATGTACTACCTCTAATTAACAAGAATATCGACGCATTATCTATCCGTCGAGTGTAACTTTTATCGTAAGGTCTGTTATACTATAGCATGCCAAAGTCTTCCGCCATTAGTCGCCTAGTGTAGCTGACGAGTTTTCTCAGTTGCAAAGTTTTCGCGAGAGCGTCATTGTAAAGATCGTCGAGTACTCGCGTAATTGATCCCGTTTGCACCAATATCGCTCAAGGGAATATAATCAAGGCTTCGATGAAAATCGTTGCAACTGCTCGTGGCTGTTCAGCGTTAGTAGTTCGCTGTGATGTAAGTAGTTGAAGCTCTAGCGACAAGCTGTACACTTGTAGATCTAGAACTGAAACTAGCCGCACGACGGAAAGCGAAAGGCGAAATGGGACGAGATTTACTCATTCAAGTAATTATTCCTCCGAGGATCATAATTTTATCTCCAATCAAATGCACGTACCTGCATTCGTGTATTTTGCATGAACTTGTAGAAATCGTGATCGAGTAGTTGAGGATTTAAAATGAGAATTTGATCGAATGAAACTCATGACATTTAAAATATAAAATTATTGACTCACTGACGTTATGTGATCAATACATTTTACGACTTATTCAATCTGATAACGATGATCAGATTTACTGGTAGTGCGTTTTTTGAACGCGCGGAATTTCAATTTTTGCTGACTTTTGGAAATAGTGTGGATTTTTCATAATAAATTATTCACACGCACTACTTTCGATGGAGAGACATGAAGAAGTGACACTAGCAAGAATGATTCACTAATCTTTGTTATAATCAAGTGCAGGGATTGAAGCGCCGAAATTATGAAAAAAATTAAAGGCAATTACGCTTTTTATCACTTTTTAAATAGTACATCTGACTTTGAAGAAGGATCGCTTTGGATTGATGGAGACGTTCGGAAGATTGACGATCTCTTGCTCGTTCTTATTAGATCGCTCTTTATACGTACATGTATATAACACATATACATGTATTATATGTATATTATACGCAACAGAGATTTAATTATATCGACGACATGTAGCGTATAAATCGCTCGCGCTCAGCCCCGTTGTGTTAAATTAAGCGAAACGAGATATCCGCATAGGATATTGCTGCTTCTTACACGAATCGCGTCGTTCTGCTTATCGATATTAAACTTTTACAGTAAATTTTTACGCGTAAAGGAGTAATTTGACAGGAAGAAACTCAACAATTGCCTTATAAAAGAGAGTGTTATTTAAAAAA
>NW_012130071.1:3469531-3478833 GCF_000143395.1 Atta cephalotes
TATATATATATATAGTATATATATATATATATATATATATATATATATATATATAAGATCGTTGCATAATTTTTGTATTTTCGTTATTTACTACTATTAATTATTATTAATAGTAGTCATGAGTTTATTAAAATAAACAAAATTTAAATTTTAAAAAAGGATTTTAAAGTCTCTGCTTTCAAAAAGTTATTATGTTTTTTTTAGTTTTTATAGATTTAATAATAATTATATTAATAATAATTATATATAGAAAATATATATACTAATAATATATATATATACTATAAGCTGGATAAAATGGAAAATTTTTTTATTTTGTGGGCTTGTTACATGTTTAAAAAATTTGTAAGAATTTTTGACTTCCTAACATGAAACTTTGAAGCTTTTTCTATAAAATCGTTTTTAAAAATTGTTTCTAAGATTTTTTGTTACTGAATTATTAAATATCGTCATAAATTAAATAAAAGGATCATTTTGACTCTGATTGTCATCATCATCATTTTTTTTTTAAATCACATCGTATTATAATTTAAAAAACAGATTCTTAAAGCCGAAACTTTTCTCTATCGAATGATATCTATAAATAAATATCTTTGCAAAGTTCTGATGATTTAAATTTTATCCAAAAATACGACAGAAATTATGTAACGACCTATTTCACGAAAATAATTTATATATATATATATATATATATATACATAGATTCGGCAAACACCTGCAACTAATAGTAATTATTAATTAGAATTTCTCATTCACTAATATAACTGTAATATATAACTATAATATATAAGCACGTGTTATATTACAATTATACTGCTGAACGGGAAATTATAACTAACAGTTATGTTATTGCCAGTTGGTGTTGCTGGGTTGCAAGCGTTTTGGATCGGATAAAACAATAGTAGACAAATAGTCGATACAGAGGATATTTTTTCGATATTCTTCCGATTGGAAAATCTGTGCATCCAGTCTCGAGTTAAATTGCTCTTGATGGAACAATTGTATGGAGATATAGGATGTTTTTGCTATAAAACTGCGCCATCGTATTCACGTTTCAATAGTTTGTGGAACCATCACGGCGAAATAGCAAAAGCAAAACGACGCTTTTCGTGCTATCGCATGCAGTGACGCGGATTTCGAGTGTCACGTTATCGTCATCGAACCGTTTTGCCAGCGCGGCTTAAGGCAAGGTTTGCGTGTAAATTCCACTGTGCCATTGTTTGTAAAGCATTACAATGATCAACCCGGATTGACCGGTCGATTAACGCGGACAGGCGAAAACGAGAAAACCAAGTAGAAACGGAATAATTAAGATATGCTCGTATGCGTATCTCTTTCTATAACGGTGGCGAATTAATTAATTAGATTAATTGATTAGGTGAAGCGTAAGTTCAAGTGCCAAATTTTTAGCTAATCCTTAAAGCGTAAACGAGCACGCTGTGAAGCGAACGTATACGCGATAGGGCTGAATAGGAATGTAATTAACGTGATGGAGATCAACGGCGCGGCAGTAACACGTAGAATCAATTACGAATTAATTCGTTGCGAGGATCGAGGAGAATCTGCGAAATAATTCTGCAAATTATTCGAATTGTTGTAATTTTTAGAAAAAGGTTTTGTCGATTCATTTCGCTGTTAATTTATTAAATCGTGTCCTGAAAAAGATAACAAATGTTCTTTATCTGCCAATAAATTTATCGAAATAAAGAAAAAGATACAATGAAAAAAATAATTTAATGTCCGACAAATATATTATATATAACAATCGATTTGACAAAGAGCAACATAAAATATATATTGTAGATAATGTTAAAAGTATAAAACTAAAATACAATTTTTTTCTTTAATAGTATAAATTTTTTCAATTGTCTTATGCTCTCAAATATTGAATTAATATGCTTTTAATATATACATTTACTGCGTAAAATCGTGAATGAGAGAGGAAATAAAATTTTGAGTTTGAGTTGAGCGAATATACATATTATACATTAATATAATTACATATTTTACATTAAAATTCAACGGATAAATGAGATGGAGAAAAAATATATATGTAAAGAATGGAAAAAATATATATATATATAAAAGAGAACAGAGATAAGAAAAAACGCGTCACAGCCAACTGAATTTAAAAACGAATTTTTACAAAAGCAAAAGTGCACACAGTTATTTCCGGCAAGCAGTACTCGTTTCCTTCCTTTTTGAATCCTCGCTCAGCTAACTCACCACGCGCGATTTCACAGGAAACTGCGTTGTCCTATCAAAAGAAGAGAAAATGATTTTTAAAAGTGACAAAGGAAATAAGAATTCGCGTTAGGTGATTAGCAAAATAGCGAGATTAAAATATAATTTCTAAATTACCGCAAAAAATAAATAATAATAAACAAATAAGTAAAAGCGAAATTATTAAGCACATGTACCACTAAACATAAACTATATATATTTAAACTATTGAATGCTAAAGTCATATTCGTAATAATGAATAAAAGAAAATGGTTAATAATATCGATTAACTGAATATTAAAACTAGCCTGTAATCAATAGCGACGTAGTTATACTCTGACAGTAATTATAGGGGTGATTCAAAGGTAGTTTACTAGCAGTTAGGGACGAACTTTATCGAGATCACTTTCTCTCTAAACTAACAATGGAAAAAAAAAGATAAAGTTATAACTTAATTATCTCTCGATGCTAACCTATTGAATTTAAAGGACATTAAAAGCCGCGCTGATGCGATTCAGAAAAACCGAACCTATGTAGAGCGCGATCTAACTTTCTTCATTACTTACCTATATCTTTATTCCTTATGTACTTTAAAAAGAACGAAATCACCTCGTATTGTCCACCGTTACACCCAGTCATTAAGATCGACAATTAAGGTGCGCGTTATCGATCGTCATCGAGAATACGAGGAGAGAAGAGCGAGAACAAACAAAAAAATGTTACTGTTTCCATAGACCCTGGTGGGACGATGCAATTGAACTGAACTCACCCGATCTCACTTGACATTTAATTATGCCTCCGATAACAGCCTGGTCTGATAATAGTAAATCCATACCGGAGGAGATATAAGAGAGCGTAAATAAAAATTTGTTATATTTCTACGCTGGGCTCCTTTTCGAGGCAACGTTGATCGATATGAGAATCCCTGTTAACTGGTGAGCACTGTAATCGCCGCATTGTAATATTATTAATATTATTACGTTATTATGAAATTGTTGAAATAAATGAAATGAAAATATATGTTTTCCATTTTCTCCTCTTTTCTTTCGACTATGCACGAATAGTTTATTTGTTGCAATAAGTTCTTATTAGTGATTTCAGAGAGCAACGTTATTCTTCAATGCTTCATTTATGCAGAGTTGCAATTCAGAACATTGACGCTGCAAAGTGCAATCGTGATATCAGTCAAAACAGAAACGTGAAGGTATAAAATTTCATGAGCTTTATTGATGCATTATTTCATTATAAAAAGGAATACTTAACTTTTATGTTAAATTTCTCTTTTACCTACCAACATACAGTAATGCACGAATATATAATCGCTATGTTATTTATCATGCATAATAAAGTACAAACTTTTCGATTCAACAATTTTCGGTTTTTTGTTTTATGCGCAAAGTGAACTATAATACATATTCGCTGATACGATCGTCTTCCTTTCCGCAGTAGATAAGACACATATACACGGGCTGAAACGGTATGATGTCGTTTATTGTTATTGTTTGTGTTAAATCGCACCGAATAAATCACACGAAACTTATGACATGAGAGGGATGGAACAAAACGGAATATGCCAGTGTGCTTGGTTTCTAAATTTTAATTATTGTATTTCTTTCCAGGAAGACACGACATGCGCTATCAATAAGTAACGATATTATATAACGGTATATAAAACATTATCAATAAATCTGGATGTACATAAACTTTTTTTTAACACACTACATTGCAACTTGTTTTAAATATAAAATTTGTAAATAAACATTTTCTTGATCGATTTACAAAAGATGAAAGAAAAATCTACTATTGAGTACATTAAATTTCTTTTAAAAATATCGTAAACCTGTATTTCACGCATCTAAAGTTGCTAAGATTGATGCAAGTAATTATAAACAAGAACAATTTTCCATTCTAGGATTCTGTGACTTCTTATTCTGTCAAGCATTTTCAAGTAAGTCTAAAATTATTTTACTATTTGCTCCAATAAACATAACGATCGATTTATGTTATAACAGATTTAAATGCGTTTGAAGAAACTGTTGCAACATCTGTAACATTAACATTAACATCGTTAAACAGGATAACTATTAAGTGTGCCTTATTAGATTAAAAAATTCTGTGAAGCTGATTAATTAACAATTGACATAACCTAAAATAAATCATCATAATTTGACGAATTATAAAATTAAAAAGAATTTATAAATACAACAGAAATTTATAAATACAAAATTTTCAAATTTAATAGATTGAAGTGATATTGCAGCTGCATAAAATTAGAAAGAAATATGAAAAATAATATTTTCGGTTGTTTCACTACTCGCAACAAAATCCTCGATATCCAACAGTCGACTGCAATTTTCTTCCGAACTGAACATTCTTTATTAAAGAAGACTTGACTGTTTAACAGTCTCTCTGTACAATATATATGGCAAGCACGGCTATACGGCAAGCATGATGTTCTATTAACGCAAGGCGTTCTTGTGACGAAAAATCATGCTTCCTAATATGCGCATAATTATTAACGCAACATATAGCCCTCATATTCTCATCCCGCATTTAATTAAGCATGGTTATTTGTTCTTAATTTAATCATTTTTTTCTCATTAAAACACAATTTAAAAAAAATTATATCTATATACATAAATACCTTCAACAAATAACAATAAATTGATAATATAAAAACTATTTAACTTACTAATTTATAAAGTGAGAGATACTTGTTTATTTAGTTGGAAAAGAAACAACAGCAAAAAGAGGAAATGATGTCTACATATTTTAAATAATGCATTAAGCAATATGTTGTTCTGTTTATACAGATATTTTCATTTAAATGCGAGACACGAAAGCATGACCTTTTTAGGAAGGCCAAAAAAACAGGTTAAGGTATAATTTTCATTTGCCATTAAAGTACAATTAATTTTCTTGTTAGATAAATCTTTGTGTGTACTTCAAAAATTATTGTTAAGGATACCTTGATCTGCATTGGCCTTCCGAGTCTCCTGGAGGTATCGATACGAACATATCGCTCGTAATTTATAACATCTCGTGCTCGTGTAAAATTCGTTACTACGAGCTCGTATTTGACGAGCGTGTCAAGACCGTCGCAGTTCTATCGATATTTATAATCAATGCCACGACGAGTATCAAATGCGAAATCGACAAAATTACGACGTGACGACTTGCACAATTATTATCAAAATTATTTCAAATTTATATCTAAAACATTATCGCGATTGACTCTGTGTGACCATCCATGTATGGATGAAAGAACGTTTCGATCTTATCTTATGTGGAGACTTATAATCTTTGATATCGAGAATTTGATCGATTTGGTTGAAGCTGATCACTAAAATTATGATCGAGAGATTAAATACAGGACTATTTTTCTTCCACACGTTTAACACTAACGTATATAGACGTCAAACGCGCATATTTGGCGTATAGTTACCTAAAATAGGGAAACTATACTAAATGTATTAATAAATGGTGATAAAATTAAAATCTAGAAAAATTAAATTCTAGAAAAATACGCGACGATTTTACATAATTTTTAATGTTAAACGTGAATTCCTGTAACTCTGACAAGGGGAGAGATTCACATAAGTATTTCACGGATTTTGATCAGCTTTTCCATAGTTATTCTGGGGCATCAAAAAATAATCCCTGTAAAGCAATAAATTGCATCTCTGCGTATTTTTTGAGAAAATCATGATTTAGATCACAACGGATCACTTTCAAACCTGAGGGAATCCCAGTACCATATTTCCATTAAAAGCGATCCGTCATCGTGACCTAAAATCACAATTTTTTCGAAAAATACACAGAGGTGCAATTTACACAGAGGTGGAATTATTTTTTGCTCTAGAATAATCTTGCAAAAGCTGGTCAAAATCCGAAAAATACTTATGTGAGTCTCTCCTTGTAAGTTACTTTACGATAAACAATATTTTCGTTTTATATACTTTCCTAACTTATTGTTAAACTATTGGATTATTTGTTTTCTAATTAAGAGATATCGATAAGTTGACTAAACTGGGTTTGTGCGTACCATCATTATATTATTATTACAATAATTTTGCCAAAATACTATAAACTAATTCCGTATCCTTTTAGATACGATATGTAATGCTACACAAGCGGATTTCATCGTTTAACATTAATTGTGTTATATAGTAATTACACGATTAAAGAAGCAATCATAAGTATTTCTAATAATACATACAATTACCATACAAAATGTAATAGTGAAATAGTATGTTTTAAGTTAGAAATAAATTAAATTAAATTTTTTTTAAATTTATCCAATACGTAATTATTAAAATTCTTTGTAATATGAATTCTGAGCAAACTTTTCAAACTTTAAGCAAGTTTCTGATTTAAAAAGTTTTGTAAATAATTAAAGAGAAATGTCTTTGTAGCTAATAAAATATTTTGTTAAAAATTATAAAGTTGGCAATTAATTTTCTACAATATGATTTCTCGCGTTTAAAAATTTTAAAAATACCTATTTCTTCGATAAAATGAAGAATGAGAATCATTCGATAATTGTTTCATAAATCCTTTGTCTAAGCGTGTCGCAATGGAGCTACCGGAAGTTAATGACGGGGAAGACAATAATCGCAGAGGCATCCATGATTAACACTAGTGGAATTATTATCTACATAATGTATGCCATTTCGATCGCTCAAGTTTCGTCATTGAGAGAGCTTACAAATCGGATTCTACAATCTTACAATTACACAAAACCAAAAATATGCGCACAATGGCAGAAGATTGTATCGAGACTTTCGTCAAATAAATTTGTACTTCGCAGGGAATTTCATAAAAATCTGTAGGTATAAAAAATAATTGCATGTTAAACAGCCACTTGAGTTGTAAGCGTTTTACGCTTACTATTGAAATGACAAAATTATTCACTTGGCGTTATGAAGTCGATTTCAAAGAAGTCGACGAAAAAGACGAAATGAGAACGGTCGCGTAATAATGGCTATTATTTGTGATTGCGCTTCGTTGGGGCAAATTGGATTATTTCCCGCGGTAAGTTTCTATTATATAATCCTGGTCCACATACTCGAAAATATGAGGTGCGTCCATTAGGATTCCGACGGTACCCGCAGTCGTCACTATAAAGAATATATAAAGTTGCAGTCGATCGATCACCATTGCGACATATTTCCAATCTTCCCTTGTCTGAAAAACAGTATTTAAAACAGTATTTAAAAAAACAATTATATATTGCTTTAAAGTGTATTATTTATGCGAAAAGATTGCGAGAGTCTTTTACCTGTATATACAAGTCTTCGTTCCTGAGATGCTCCGCTATGAACTCTACAGCCTCGGTAGCCTTGCTGGCTTCGGGGCTGAGCAACACTGAGTCCGAACTTTCGGATCCTCTTCTATCGCCCATGCCTTCCCCTGCTCCAGCACCGCTAGAACTGCTCGTGGTGTGATGAACCTTACGATTAATCTTGCAATTTGGATGGTGCAGATCGGATAGTTCCATCACCTCCATTTTCGATTTTGCCAGAGAGGCTGGCAGATGCTTCGGCACCTCGGTCGGACTTCCCGAGTATGTGGAAGCTGGCAGTGTTACGTTTGGTATCTCCATCATCCATCTGATGAAATAACACCCGTTTATTCCATGTAATTGTCATTTGATAGAAATAAATTGAAATGACAATGCTTCGGCAGCACAATTTAAATCTATATTATTTATATATATTGGGTATTTATATATATTTATATATATA
This sequence comes from Atta cephalotes, assembly GCF_000143395.1. Taxonomy (NCBI): domain Eukaryota; kingdom Metazoa; phylum Arthropoda; class Insecta; order Hymenoptera; family Formicidae; genus Atta; species Atta cephalotes. Next base: position 3,477,502 of record NW_012130071.1, read on the forward strand.
TGGGAAAAAGTTTGTGGCGATTTTTTAGTAAAATTAAAGTGTTTTTCTTAGAGTATTTCAATTTATTTAAACCAAATATGCTCCATTACTTTTTATAATATTTTGCCATTTTTGAGACAGAGCCATAATTCCATAGCGATAGAACTTCTGTGATTTCTGATCGAAAAACTGCTTCAAGTGATTTTCACAGGCCTCTTTTGAAGCTAGCTTTACACCATTAAGAGAGTTCTGCAGAGACTAAACAAATGATAGTCTGAGGGTGTCAGGATTATACGTCCTGTGGATGCATTAAAACTTCCCAGCCAAGCTCTCGCAATTTTGGCCGAGTCATCAAAGATGTGTGTGATCGAGCGTTGTCGTGATGGAAGACGACATCTCTCCTATTGATTAATTCTGGCCACTTCCTCTCAATTGCTTGTTGTAATCTCTGCAGTTGTTCACAGTAGAGTTCGGAATTAATTGTTTGATTGGACGATAACAGCTCATAGTGAACGATTCCCTTTCAGTCTCACCACACACACAACATCACCTTTTTCTTCATCAATCCAGATTTTGCGATTGCTTGCGCCTTCTCTCCTTTCTTTATCCATGATTTTCTAATTGGATTGTCATAGGTGATCCATTTTTCATCATCAGTTATCATTCTCTTCAGAAATGACTCAATTTCCGTTTCAGTAGCATATCACAAATGTTAATTCGGTCCATCATGTTCTTAACACTCAACTCGTGAGGAACCCAAACATCGAGCTTCTTTTTGTATCCAACTTTGTGTAAATGATTTAAAACTGTGGACGATGCCTAGTTCCCTGGCAATCTCCACAGTGCTCACATGCTTATCATGCTCGACTTTTACCATGATTTCATCGGACTTTTCAGTGATTGGTCGACCAGAGCAAGGTTCATCTTTCACATCGAAATTTCCAGCAAAGCGAGCGAACCATTTCCATGCTGCTGATTTTGATAGAGTATCTTCACCGCAAATTTTTTCACAAGCCTGTGCAGCATTCTTGCCTTTATGGTAGTGATACTGCAAAATGTAGCAAATGAAATTTTTTCCTTATTTATTTCCATTTTCGAAATAAAATAACTTTTGATCCACTTCACTGATTTCAATCTTTTTCGGCTCAAAACAAAGATTAAAATGTCACTTTTTAAACACACGTCTAGTGTTGCTGATGCGATTAGTAGTTGCCGACTGCTGAGCATTTAATGCCATCTAGTGGGAAAAGCGCCACGAACTTTTTCCCCATACAATATATATATATATATATATATATATATATATATATATATATATACTATATACTAGTAATATACGTAATAACGCTACAG
>NW_012130071.1:3479147-3496060 GCF_000143395.1 Atta cephalotes
ATTATTACGTACGAGTCTTCTGTCGTCGTTGTACTACCTTGTACTTACTTCTATATCTTCTATCTTTATTATAGTATTAGTTAGTTATTTAGTTATAATAATATATATATATATATATATATATATATATATATATATAAACAGGATGAGTAAATAAGACCGGTGAAACATTTAAAAAATTAAGCATTTTCGAAAGAAATGTTTCCTACAAAAATTGTAGGGTTCAAAAAGATCTATTTATTGATCTTATTAGTTTGGCGTTGCTAATGTCAGGTCAAGATCATATCAATTTTTTTAAACATCTTACTTTTGATATTCCAGAATCTAATAGCTGATATCAAGAGCTTTCTAAAACGTTATAAGAAAATATTTTTTCATCGAATTTTTTTCGAGTTATGATGTTTGAAAGTTACAATACTGCCGGTATTACGTAAGATTAGTATTACGTAAGATGTGACGACCGATGGCTAAAACTTCTTGTTTAGGATAACATTCATTAAGATTAAGGTCATTGAAGATTTATATTATTTCTCTTATATTCACTTTTTGAAAAGTCATTGAAAAGTTATTATTATGTTAAAAATGGAAAAGAGAGAAACAATCTCTAATGACCTTGATTTTAACGAATGTTATCCAGGATCCTGAACAACAAAAAGTTTTAGTCGTCGAATACTGTGTAATGCCGGCGGTACTGTACTTTTCGAGTCTTATAACTTGAAAAGAGAAATTCAATGAAAAATTTATTATATGTTTTAAAAAACTCTTGACACCAGCTATTAGATTCTGGAATTAAAAATAGGGTTCGCTATTTAAAAAAATCGATATGATCTTGATCTGATCTTTGACGACTCCACCTAAGGTCAGATCAGAATAGATCATTTAAAATCCTACAACTTTTGGAAGTATTTCTTTCGGAAATGCTTAATTTTCGAGATATTTCACTAGTTCGGGAGCGGGCTTTTACTCACTTGTATAATGTAAAATACATAATATATATATTTATATATATTATTAATCCTTTGTTGACATACTGAGTATGAACCACTCACAAAATTATTTTAACTCTTTGAAACTTAATTTTCTTTTATTTTGTAAAACAAAAATACAATGTTTACAAAAAAAAATCTCTGTTTTTTTCAATTCCCAAAATAACCTACATTCAATATGCAAAATGAATATCCTTTATCCAAAACTGACTTATAAACTAATTTTTTTTTCAAAGTACCATATCTGAACAACAATTCTGTAAATTTTTAATTTTTAATATTGAATTTTTAAAAGTTACAATCTTTCAAAGATTTTACTCGTTTTTTTTTCTATTCATTGAACTCAAGAATTTTTTTCACAAAAACTGTAATGAAATTTCAATCAAAAACTATTTAAATGTATTCTACAAATCTTGAAATTGACCCATAATTTTTTTCATATTGATTAGATTTTTTAAAATAAAAATGTCAAATGTTGTTTAAACATAATTGCTCTGGATGTAAAACCATCCAGAGTGTCAAAAAGCGATCGAAAAAAGAGTGTATCAACGAAGGATTAATTATATATATATAAGTTATAATTAAAATTAAATTATATATAAATTATAATAAGATATATATTAGATATATATTATATATAAATTATAATGTCAGATTATTGGTATTTATTTTTTATTTTGGCTTTAAATGCCATAAAATTTTTTATCATTGTGGATTACAATTATTTATTTAAACTAAAAATTCATATAAAGATGTTATAAGCACCAAGACTTATCGTAACCAATTATGGCCTTTTTTATTTTCTGATTAATAATATCTCAAAAAGAAATTCTTACCTCAACCGCGTCTTCTTTGGTCGTTTCATAAACAAGATCGCTGGCAGATATTTAAGGAAGATCTTGCGTATGAGCTGAGGCATTCTGTGGGTCCTTGGCCCGCGGAAGTTCCAATTAATGATGATCACAGTTACGAGGATACTGACAGTATTCATAATAAAAGTGAAAAGCAGATATTTGGCTATCAATGGCAGCACTAGCGAAGTCGGTGGTAAAATTTTGCTGACTAACAGGAGGAACACGACCAATGATAGAAGAATGCTAATGCCCAGAGTGACTTTCTCACCAGCCTCCGCCGGAAGGTAGAAAACGAGTACGCAGAGAAAAGAGATCAGAACTGTCGGCAGTATCAAGTTCACTGTGTAGAAGAGAGTCTTCCTGCAGAAACAATACGAATGTTTATGCCACTTATTATCAGTAACGTAGGATTATTATGTAATTACAGTTTTGCATTATAATTATGAAATACTAATTATGAAATAAACAGAAGCTGTATCAATTCCAAAATTGACAGAGATTAGGAATAAAATATTCACCTGCGGATAATTATGTAGAAAGTGATGTCTGTCTCTGTGGGAAAATCACCCTTATAAACATTGAGATATGCCGGCACGTTAATAATATCCCACGTGCCGCTCTTCCAATAGTCGGATAGATCGACGAAATTCTTATCATTGTAGAGTGCGAGAGAGACCTGGTCACCATTGAAGGTCCATGAACCGAATTTCATAATGCATGTTTGCTGATCGAAGGGGAAATATGTTACATCGATTGTACATGAGCTCTGATAAATTGCTGGCGGTACCCAGAGCACCTCGCCGTTCGGATATATCAGTACGTTGCTCTTATAACGAACTTCATAGTTACCGTCAGCGCTATAAATGAAGAAAATATAATTTTTATAAATATAATTATTAAAAATATAAATGTAAATTAAAAATTATTAAAAAAGAAGAAAAATTTTAACTCTTAGTCGCTGATACATCTTTAACCAAAAAATTGAAAAATAAACAATTATTTTTATATTCATTTGTGGCTAATCAACAATTTTGGAATAATTATATTTTTAAAATAATCTATTTCAAATATCAATATTAATGTATTAAATATATATCTGAATTATTTTAGAAATTAATATATATTAATGTAAAAATAAATATATAAAATGTAAACAATTAAATTATTCACACACATAGAAAGAACGATTCTGAAAAATTTAGTTAGACAACAAATCTGAAAATAATTTTGTTGGAATATCAAAATAATTACATAGAATGTTCAAGCTAATTGCCACAATATCAACATTTTTGGCAACATTGCTCTTCCTGCTATAGTGTTTTACAAAAACTAGTCGTTATAGTCCAACAGAATTATTTTCAGATCTGTATCTATTTCAATTTTCATAAACATTAATAAAACTAATGTTTTTTTTCTGTATATTACGATTATTAATGTATTTTTTAAATTTAGTAAATAAATAACTGATATCTTGATATTCATACTTATATAATAAGATTATATCTAGTTTCCACACTTTGTTGAGTTTTTAGATCTGTATCTACTTCAATTTTCATAAACGTTAATAAAACTAATGTTTTTTCTGTATATTACGATTATTAATATATTTTTAAATTTAATAAAGTAGATAAATAACTGTCTTGATATTCATACTTATTGAATAAGACTATATCTGGTTTCCACACTTTGTCGGGTGGTAACCTGAGGACACCAATACCGCCGTAATCTGCTTCATCCCATTGTAATTGATAGTCCGTCCATACGAATCTCAACCATACGTTCGATTTCATAATCTGATTCTTTTCGTTCTGAAAAATTTAAAGAATTTGATATGACCGAAACATTTTTTTTTCACATTTCGTTATATCATTTACATTTACAATTTCTATCATCATCTGACAAATTTGCGTGAATATGAAACAAAACAAGAAAATCTCACCACATTGATCAGTTGCACGAAGGCGAGGCCAAACTTCACGTGCACTTTCTCCGTCATATTTTGCACTGGTCGGATGAGCTTATTGTATCCTCTGAACAAGTCTCGTACCAATCTCTCTTCATCTTCGGAGCATAAACCTGCAAGTAAGACGATTAACCCGATTAACGGAAACGTCCGATCGATGGAATCCTGAATCACGTGAGATAAATTGCGCAAATTAAAAATTCGCACGCCGCTTCGTCACGCACTCTACTTTTTTCGCTTTATGTAGGATGTCAAAAAATATTAGTTTATTCCTATATCCGAACACTAAACTTTTTCTAACTTTCGCACGAATTTTTCAAGCTTCATTTTGTCGCTCCGAAAACGGGTCTTACCGACGCACAGAATCGCCGAGATCAGGAATAGCCGCACGAGACGCAGGCAAAAATACATTTTGGGCGGGTTCGTTGTGGGGTTGGTTGTGGTCCCACCCGTACGCTCGAACGCGCCGCGAGCACAGCCGCCACCACCGTCGTACCTCCACTGCCACCACCACCGATCAATATAGAAGCGCAGACGCTGGCGAATAATTGCATTTCCTTCCTTGAAACCCGACAGATCGAACCCACCCTTGTCGAGTAATTGAGATCCTCGTCATCATATATTCTCACAATCTTCGAAGATCCATCGTTAAAGACACTATTGAAATTCCCATACGATCACTCCACGCAAAGGGATGTTGTCAAGGGGAAGGAAAACATCACCGGACGTAGCGAGATTTTCAACGTGTCAGAGTGAACTGAGCTACCCTCGAGAGGTTGGCAACTAGGGGATGGTTGGCCGTTCTTGCAACGAATGCGCTGCTTTACCGAGGGATTCTGGACAAGTCGTGGAGAGTAGAGTTTTATAGAGAAGAATTGATGAATCCAACGTTGATTTCTGGATTTTGATAATAAAGTTTTTATAGAAAACTTTCCTCCTTTTCAAAGAAATAATTAAATTAAAAATATTGCAAGAGAGAAAGGAAGTATTTTGCAGAATAATTTATATTTATTCGAAAAAACAGAAAGTAGAATAAATATTAAACCGCCTACAATATATTTAATAATTTATTATATACACTAATGTATAATTCAGTATTGTTCTTATTTAATTACAAAATGTGTGTTAACAAAAATATACTCGGACAACACATACATTACTGAATTTGCGCATAATTATTACATTAATGCATTTATTAATAATGCAATTATTAATTAATACATTTAATAATTTATATGTTTTTCACATTATAAGATAAAGATCTAACTTTATATAAAATAATTCTAAAACAGTTATATGCATAGATTTTTTACAAAATCTTCTTTGAGATAATTATTAAAATTTTATTATTAGATTATATTAAAATTTTCTACATTTTATATTGCGTATAAATCTATGTACTTTGAAATTTATTTAGAGAAAGCTCTGCTAAGGCTGCAATTATGGATTATCTCATTTCCTAACTTTTCAGTGACATACGCGTATAGGCCATGTTGCAGGGAAACAGCAATATTATGCACAAGTTTCAAAATTGTTTAGAAAACACGTGTCTATATTCGAGAAAGTTTCTTTACGCATTATCCCTCATTATTATGCTAACGTAAATGCATAACGCAATATCCATCATATAACATGTATAATTATGTATCGTGAAATATAATATTATCAGTGTTTTTCATAAGAAATTTAGAGGTCTCGAGCCGCGGCTTTTGCTGAGTTTTCCAAATTGAATTTTAAATTTATCGTCATTTACATTTCTATTAGCTCGTTACCCATGCATTACCTTTTCATAGAACGCGATAATCGGATGGAACCTGACGCAGAGGCCACAGTAGTGATTTTATAATCTCAAAGAGATTTTGCGTAAAATGTTTTAAAAATCTACTCGTGTTTCATTGAGTTTATTAAAAAATTTTATATGATCTTTTTAATTTATTTCTTAATTATAATATACTTATTTTTATAATTTACAATACTTTTAGCTTATGTTACCTTTGTAATAACGAGCATGTTGCAAATTACAATTAATCTTAGTGCATTAGTGCTTTCCCCTAGTAATTGTCCTCTGCCCAAAATTAGGTAAATATCTTTGCAAGTCATGCTAGTACTGGCTAGCTGGCAACACTATGCCTGCTAAGTTTGACCATTAGGATGCAACAACATGCTGCGGTAAACGCTGCTATTGGAACACCATTGGCAAGAACATACGGAACAGAATCAGTATGACATTACTGTACAGTAAGCTAGTACTTTGAAGACATTGCTGATGTAGTTAATATTAGCGGATACTGGCTTGAATTAATGGTAAGGAGAGATTGAATTAATGATAAGGAGAGATATGTATTGTTTCTCTCAAGATTCTAACACAGCGTATAGGGTAAAGTATACAGTGATTGATCATTTGTCTATGTATTAAAATCCAAGTCAAATTAACAGTTAATTTCATAACATAGTAACAACTGATTTTTATTAACTTCATATATGAATAAAATATTCAATTTACAGTCCGTTTTTTATTTTTCTGACCGTAAATTGAAGTCACAAGAAAAACTATAGTACATAATTAAGAAATACTTAACAGTTTAGTTAAGCGTACGTATTCAAATAGGTAAATTATATTATTATTAAACAATTAATGATATAACTTTTGTTTATCATATATGGCTAATACAAGATTATGAATATTTCCTACATATTAATTGTTTTAATTCATGCAATAATTACGAAAATGTAATTGAGAAAGTCCATTTTTTACGGTTATTCATTCATTGTAATTCACACATTATTCACTAAATAATTATTCCTTAAATTACTATTTTAAGGTGTTATAATATTGTAAGTTTAATTTTTCATGAAAATACCTAAAATAAATCGTATAAAATATATTTAAGACGCACTTAACGATTTCGAAGATACCAACAAAAGGCTAAATAAAGCGGCATGAATATAGACCTAAGATCCGAGTAGATGAAAATTTGTAAATATTAATAAAAATCTCTTTAAACATTTTTAATATTTCATTAAATTTATCTCTTCTTCACTTTCTGAATTTTTTTCTTTATTTTGATGGTTTTTATACTAATCATCAATCACTGTTATTTTTTTTATTCTACAATAACTGTAAAACCTTTTATAATAACTGTATTCTATAATAACCGTAATAATTCTATAATAATTGTAATCAATAATAACTATCATTTTCTAAATAAAAGTTTCTGTTGGAAAAAATGAAAAACTCTTATTCAAAGTTTTTTGTATTTGACATATTCTTTGAATCTTACTTAACGTTTGCTTTGCATCAAATTCAAAGTTCAAATAACTTTAATAACTTTAATTACAGTAATTATAACTTCAGCACTTAGTTAAGTGGTCAATCATTGTACACTTCACCCTATATTGAATAATATTCCACAATTTGTATATAATTTTGCGAATTATGTAAAATTATTATTGTTAGATATTAATTATTTTTGGCATTATGCTGTAGTTTGATTCAACTTCAGTTAATTTTAATTAATCCTTTCAGATCCTGCGCGCGTACATTGTACATCAACTCGAAAACATTATTCTTCGAAATTATTTAATTCTATCTGCATCATCAGAGATTTGATGTACGTTATAATGTATAAATGTTGGAAAGTCAAAATTTTGAAAAAATTAATTGTTTAGTATGAATTACTTATTAAAGTGCATATGAATTGAATAAAAAAGTTTTTTTTAACATGATTCCTATAAAATCAGGTCCGAAGGTGTTAGTAGTGGAACACCACAGTGGAATAATTTCCTGAATATAAGTTAGTCATGGAATAGTATTGTTTCGGCACTACGTCTCTATTTTAGTCACTATTGAAATAGTTTGACAATATAACTGGCAGTTTCTCGATAGATTTTTATGATACAGAGATATCGTAAAATGCACCATATCGAATATATATCGGCAACTGCAGACTAGTTTAACGGCGTCGTACGAATTACGTCAGGAGCAATCAACGGCGGCTCAGTTGACCAGAAACAATAACTCCGGAAACTCCAAATAGACGGATCGGGTAATAACGGTACGTTCAGTAAAATAACGGCGAGCGAAATCCGTGGTGTATCGCACCTCACACAGGAAACAAAGCCGTCTCGTTCGTCTGCATGCATTGGGAATGGGGCGCATGCATGCGCGCTGGTCCACCGCAAAGCTACACGCGCGCATGCGATCGTGTATGTATGCATCGGTACGCGTTATTGTTTGATCAAGCGACGCCGACGCCCGCGTGCAACTGCATCGAAGTAGACCATGTATGACGAAGCACACAACTTGGCCTGTGCAATGAAACTGCATGCAACGTTCGCTTTTTTAGGAAAATATTTGCAGTCGCAGGCATGGTTCGCTTTCTCTGCCTCGTGCGCGCGTTCATCGCGCGGAGAACTCTTCAAAGACTAGCTATTCGCGTTTAAAACGTGGGATAAAACAAATTTCAAAACTCGATGTAGCTCAACATGAATTATTTGTTTTTGTATATTTTGTTTTAACTGAGTATATTGTCAACGCTTTGTAGTAGGATTTGTTTTGTTCAATGCGAATAACATTCCAAAAAAGAAAAAAACAACAGCGCAAATAACGAATGTAAATTTAAATATGTACCTACGTCATTAAAAACTATTACTTATATATTTTTCATGTCCGGTATAGCTTAGAAAAATAACGCGATATTGATTATATTATATATGTCTATCATTCGTAGAGGAAAAAGTGATAATGTCGATAAATTCGTTTTTTATGTGTAATTTTTTATTTTTTACACACGAATATTCTGTATATATTTGTAAGCTCACATTGGATTATTTTGAATTTTTCTCTTATTTTTTAGTTGCATTCAAATCAATAATATTATAAATGATAATTTATTTATATGTATTTAATATAAAACATAAATTTGAAATAATTAAGAGTTCACAAAATTAGAAAAATTGTTTAAATAAAAAAAGATATAATTGATTATCTAATTGTGATGATAAAAAAGACCTTTCTTCCTATATTTTTACAGAGTTTAGTTTCTTCAAGTCTATTTGATCTGTTTTCCTTGAAGTTCAAATAACTTGAATTCATAGAAAATTCTGAATGTATTGAGATATTATTAAAGATTTAGAAGTTTCTTTTCATGAATACGTTCTCCTAGCAATATTCTTGCGTTGATCTTGTCCTCGTGAATGTTTACCACGAGCACTTACTTTCCACTTTGTAGATATTTCTAGAGACTTCTTAAAATCATTTCAAAATCATAATCACAAAGATTGTTAACGAAAAGCACAACTTTGCAATGTTTTTTTATTAAAAATTTCAGAATTTTTATTAAAAGTTTTTTTATAAAAAATTTCACTATTACAATACATTACCCACCCAAGTATTAGGGAACCCAATATAGAAATTGACAAAATTTACATTTTAATTGTGTCTCGTCGAAAATATAATTATTCGATTACTTTATCTTCTTCATAAAAACATGTTATGAATTTATTTAGAGTATAAACTATTCCTATGAACTCGAAATTACGTTAAACTTAGAACATTGAAAATTATACAAAAAAACTTTTACATATCTTGTAATAAATAAACATCACTTGTCAACAAAAACCACCAGTTGTGATACGTGAACAATTGTCTTAAAACTTTAATATCTATCTAGGAATAACTCAAAAACCTTTTGCAAGAAACAGTGTTAATTATACACAGAAAAAAACATAGCTGAAAACTTTACTGATTCAGCAAATCTACAGTCTTAATATGCAGACAGTCAATTTTCTATATTAAAATAGCAAAGTTGACAATAACATTAGCGATATGTTAAACCATCAAATCTTCTTAGTTATCGATATTGAATTCGCGTAGTAAATTATAGATTTGTTGTATCATCCAATTAATTTTTTTTCCGTGTAGAATTTTAAGTGAGGCCCATATTACTACTTTTTCCTCTAATTATACACTTGAGATTTTTACAAAATTAAAAATATTTATTGTTTAATCATGGATATTATCTTGTTTAATTCTTTAATTAAAATGATACCTAACAAATTTTATTTTCACTTGAAAAAGTACAATCCTTTTCATAGGATCATTACCCTGCATTACTGTGGACCACTTCTCGGTACTAGCAACTCTTTTTTTTAATTTAATGGATACACATAGTTATGCGAATGCATCCGTTTTTTTAAAGTCATACATTTAAAGCGGCCACACACAACCGTTGGCTGAAAGCCATCCATTCGTCCTCAGTATGGAAGTAAAAATTTTTACTTGCACAAAGACGCGCATTTCACAGTGCGTGCGATTTCATAAAACCTCTTGTGCCATCACTCATTGCGTAACCATAGAAATTCAGTGGCGATAAAACGCGTCGGGTTTTATCACTCGTAATGTAGAAAAATGCATATAAACTACCGGCGTGTCGAGACCATAAAAAGCATGTCTATATTAAGGTGTCGCGGCTGCAGCAAGGCATCTGCCTGTACGTGAATTACGATCAGATCGATTATCTCAGTAGACATATAAATGAGATTGGAATTTTATTACGGAAAAAAATCGAAACATTCTAAGTATTTACTTTGATAGTTCTATTTTTTCTCTCTGCTTACAATCCCTCATGATAAGATCTTATATTCTTATCGGATATTATCGAGTAAATTCGAATTTTTATACTAGCTCATAATAAAATATCATATTTTAATATGAATATAAATACATCGCGTTAGTAAGTCTTGTAACTCTTATATTTTCAAAAATTAATTTACACACTTTAAAATGCATAATAATTATTTAATAGTTGATTGTAATACATACCTAAATAAAACAAGAAAAAATTTATACACAAATTTTTGTTAAAATTATTTACTTAAGATTTGAAAGTTTGAAAAATAAAATAAATCCAACAACTTTAATTGATAACACATTTGTGTATATATATATATATATAGATAATTATAATATATTATTTTTATATAGAAATGTAGATTATGTAGATTATCTACGAGATTAACTTTTGCATTCAGGGTAGCGCATGCGACAATGAAACTTGCAAAATCTAATGAAAAATCTTATTTGTTTCATGGAGACAAAGAAGATTTCAATAGAACTAATTAATGCACCTTTTGTTCAAGTTCGCATCCGTCCATAGCCATTGTGCTACTCTTAAGTACTTAAATGGATTTCCATGAAACTGAGTACGTTTGACAATTCATTCGATTAACTTATTTTTTTATTACGATCTGCGAGGAGGATCACATTGTTATGACGCGCGCATGTGATCAGCGCCGGATAAAATCTCTCTTTGTTTCATAAAATATGTTCGAATGTGATCGGTGAAACCGAAATTTCGTGAGAGATAATGTCTTTGCTTAATTACTTCATTAAAATATAGAGCGTATGTTATATCTTCTAAAATTGTATTCAAGAAAAAGACAAGTACGAAGAAAGTCAAAAAAGTTTGCGCAGAAAATACAGAGCTGTAATAGAAAAAGTGAAACAATGCGTTTCGAAAATTAATTTTTCTGAAATTAAGTCACATGTATATATTTCAAATAAATATATATGAAATATTTATAACTTTTGATTATATCGATAGTTTTCCGTGTCAATTTTTTCCAACCTAGAATTCTATACCTTTAGAATTATTGTACATTTCTTAAAAGATTTAGAAATTAAAATTTTAATAAAGAAAACATGATTATTTTTCAAGGCTCTCTGTTCTTCTTTTCTAATTTTAGGATTACGAATCAAGAGATTTTGTGCATCCTACTTGAAGATTGAAGTATAAGCTCCGTTGAAGTTCTACTTTGTGGACACAATAAGCTCCGATAGTGGCGTTAAACTTAGGGATCAAGCAGATAACGAGCAGGGTTACTGTCAATCTTCACGTAAATTGCAGACAAATGATCACTTCAGCATATGTCCAGTCCACCCCTTTGTCTTCATGAATATCGTTCGTCTATCGATCTCACACCGGTCAATATCTCGAGGTTCTCAATTAACCACCAAGCTGCCGACCCAGTGTTCCCGTAGCAAACGCCTTAATCCTTCCGCATCCAGCTAGACACGTACATTGGCTTGTCGGTTGATCAAACCGACTCTATTAATCGGCTCCAGCAAACTTGAATGCGGATCAAAGCTTTTGACAAAGCTTCGCGCAAATTCCTGTCATAGTACAACAATAATCCGTCAAGACATTCTTATTATTGTTGTAATTATTCTATATATCTTAGTATTATTGTAAACAACTTAATTTTTTCAAATACAAGTATACTTATTTTATTATGCACTTATATATATCATATTTATATCTGTGTCAAAAATAAAATAAAATTTAATTATCATTGTCATATCTTACACAATGATAGTCATACGAATTCTTTCCATAATAATAATTTGTAAGCAGATTTTCAATAAAGTGGTAAGTAAAGATGTATGTTACTCTCTAAACCTACTCTCTGAATCAGTGGATAGTCACACGGAAAGAAACACAGCTGAAAACTTCACTAATTCAGCAAAGCTACAGTTATAATATACAGACAGTCAATTTTCTATGTTAAAATAGCAAAGTTGACAGCTGAATAACATTAGCGATTTGTTAAACCATCAAATCTTCTTAGTTATCGATGTTGAATTCGCGTAGTAGATTATAGGTTTGCTGTACCATCCAATTAATTTTTTTTCCGTGCACTAATTACCTAGTGGCATAGTTGGCTGATAATCAGTGAAGTTCAACTAAAAAAGGAAGAATATTTGAGCATTATATAACTAAAATACTGCACGTTAATTTCAATTTTTCGATACCATATTCATATTTTTCTTCTATACATTCATTTAGAAACAGTACAATAAAAGGTACAATAATAATAATTACAAATAATTAAAAAAGGGCAAATACGAGTCGCATACGGATGTCGAGGTGTAAAAATAAATGTAACGTATTAGAAATTTAGTCGTACATAATATCATTAAAGTATCATAATGGTAAATTTTTATTATGTTATGTTTATTTTATACTTCGACATTCGTGCGACTTATATTTGCCGTTTAGTTGTTTTTTGCAAATTTGAATTAGTAGCAAAAATAATTACTTGGAGAAGTAAGGTCTTTTTAAATGACTGCTTATCAGATACGATGATCATGTCAGTATAAAAAAGGATTCCTAATAACAGTTGAAGGTTAAATAGATATTACCTAGATATTATTAGAGAGTGATAAATACAAGAATAAATTTTGAAATTTTAAATTTTTATTAGAATGAATTTTTTAATTTTCTTCAATCCATTTAAAACATATGAAACATTATTATAATAATTATATACTAAATAATGCGCTTCTATTTCAGCACAAAGATTAAATTATCTGACAATACTCTTTAATTGATTACATAATCATGTATTCACTTTATAATTAGCAATTTAAAAATAATAAATTAAAATATTAAAATTATCAATCGTTTTGATGTTAAATATTAAAAGCTTTTAATGTATAAAGCTACAATTTGAAAAGTAATAATAATTCAATGATGTATATGAATATGAAACAACTACGACAAATTGAATAGCCGACAAAGCATTCCTCTGGTTTCCGAGTATAATGTCGATCTGATAATTTGGATCAGTGGTATGTCATCGGCAATCATTAATTAATCGCAACAAATGATTGCAAGCTTCGCATTGCGGACAACGATCTATTTGGGAATGGCATAATTCGCTGCACCATTAGATAAATTGTCCGTTCGCCAAATAACACGGCGAAAGGACAAACTAATTTAATCTCAGCCCTCGATGCATCTCGGCATTTCTCATATTTGCTTTGAAATCGAATTGCGAACGCGCAATCGATGGATAGTGCGCACAGTTCGATATTTACATATAGTAGTAGCAAATAGCAGAAGATATAGATCCGGGATGTGCCACAAATTTCCAACGCGTAGAGAATCGTTCTAAATTGCTGACGTGAATGCGACATGACGTTACCAAATCGAAACTGACAGTCGTGCAGACGCGATGCTCCTTTAAGATCGATCTTATGCTACTCAAACTGTCTAGTTAAAGTAAGTACATTGCATTCGTCTACATGTGTATGCACGTATATCAATATTTGATATGGAATGAGAACGGCACGTTCATCTTTTCACTGTCAAGTCACATAGTGACATTGATTGATCATACTTCTTCTTTGATATTTGTGTAATTAAAAAAATTGTTGTATAGGAACGTTTGACTGAAATAGTTTAATTTTTATATAAATATATTTTCTGTTTATACAATAACATTAAAAAATTGTATAAAAAAAGCTTCACTGACATTCTACGAATTAAAAGAGTTTTATTTGTGGAAATAATGTAGCATGAATAAACGTGGCGACGCAGAAATTACATGGGGTTACTGTATACTTGTATATAAACCGTATTGGGGTTCTGCGCTTGGCAATGGGGAGCAAATGCTTATTTGCATATTGCTCATTTAACAAGAATTTATAAAGATCATTGAACAGACGCATTCTAAATCGCATGAGATGTTCTAATTCTAACTATCTCTTTGCAGTTACTTCTATTAATAAATTACATTCGCGTTTTTTGCCATATTGCTCAACAAGAAGCAAAGAAGCTTAAATAATAGGTTGAATTTAAGCAGCTTAAGTTTAGCCAGCAAAAAAGTTTCCGTTTCGCATTTTCTTCGCCTTCACCTTGCATCAGTACTTGATTAATTAATTTTGCAATTACATTATATAATTTGCCATTGATTACATAATAAATTAAGCAATTGCATTAATGATAGCGACAATGTTAAACGATTATATTTCATACGAGAAAAATGTTCGCATAATATCGGGTCGATATGTTCACAAAAGCGTGAATTTTACGTATTGTAAAATTTCTCACGCTCCTCTTTCACGATACAGTTGTCACTGCTTCCTTATGAGTTGATTGCCCTTAAAGAATACCGCCCCGTTTGTTTGCCTGCGGTGGCCAAGCAAGTCGAGTTTTCCTTTGTTGTCGATAATTCGCCATTTCGCTTAGCGCGGTTAATACCAGAGCATTCGCTAATGCTTCTTCCGCGGCGACTTACGAATCTGCGCAGCTGCGCTAATTGTTGCGGTACTAATCAGCTTAACTAGCCGAGTGGACAAGTGAATGTCCACACACGTGCTTCCTAAATGCATTAGCGTAACATAGGAGGATTCGCCAACCGAGCGATTTCCTATCGATTTTCGGAGTGTCCCGTCGCCGCACTGTTACAACACGAAACTACTCTTTCTCTGTCAAAGCTCTGAAAATTTATTTAATAAAATCAACTAAACGAATGTATTTCTATTATATAAATATATAATACAATTATTTATTGTCGAATCGTTCATGCACACGGATTATCTTCGTTATTTTTTGCTTCATTATTTCTTAATAATATAATTTCTTTAATTTAAAATTGATTTGTTCTTAACAAGAATTTTGGAATTATTATAAAGCATTAATAAATAGAGGAAAGCCCCCTATTTTAAGATAGGCGCCTAATATGAGATAGCGGCGTTTCTGCTAAACTAAATAAACGCTATCTATTGGTTCCACCATAAATTTATTGCTCTTGGATTGAAAACTATTTAATAAAAAATTCATTATTAGATTATGTGTGTAGTCATTGTAAAAAAAGATTTTAGAATTTGGATGTCTCCAAGTTTTATTGAGATGAGCCTTTAAATCTTGTTTATTATTTAATAAATAAATATGGCAATAAATTCTTCATGTAGTGATAGAGCCATCATGTAATGATAAAATCATACTAATAGAAAAATATGTTGAATTGTTTAATTACAGAAGTTAGATTTGATGCTCGTAAAATCTTAAGACGTGGAAATCGTAATATGAGATATCCAGGATATTAGAAATATCCTTCTAATATGAAATAATGCTTTCATGTTATAGTGAAAAGAATAAATGTTGTCGTTGCTAAGAATAAATGTTATTGTACAATAATAAAAAGGACAACCGGAATAAATGTCGAGTGCTTATTTCTGCGATGCTTGATTCTTATCTGAAGACGAGTTCTGGGTATAATCTATCACATGTTCATTTTTCACACACGATGGCTGTGTTTGTTTGCATTTTAGAAACATGAAATAAAGTTTTTTAATTACAATACTAATATACTTTGCATTTTACTATCGATTTCTCAGGGTATTTCATATTAGAAGCATAATTTTTTGACTTTGTGATGCTTTTTACATTTCTTTAATTGAAAAAAAAATAGAATTTGAATTAAATTTTATATAACGTTATCTTAAAGTTATCTTAAAGTTATCTTAAAGTTAAATTCTCTTCAAAATGCCATATTATTTTTATAAATTCTGCTCATAGATTTTTAATATTTATCCAAAATGAACTTGGAATCTTATAATAGGGAACTTTCCTCTAAATATTAATTACAAAAAAATATATAAAACGTTTTTCACAATCTAAGTTTTTAAAGAGAAAAAAGGATATTTAAATTATGTTCTCATCCATCAGAAATTTACGATAATAATAAAAATAATATTTCAAATGCATAATGAGTGTAAAAAGTATTTGTACAAGAAAATTTTTTTATAAGAAAGGTTTTATTTGTCAAAAATAAACATTAATTAACAATTATATACAATGAATACATTCTGTTCTAACATAAATGAGCTTTGCATGTATTTCTGATTTTAGAAGTTAAATTTCTCGATTGTATGAATATTTTTTGAGAAACAATACAATTTTTAATTTTCGCTTATTTTTCAGATGATATATTTTCTATAATTAACACATCTTTTTGGTATATATAATTTTAAGAAACATACAATCTATTTTATTCTTTATGAATAAATTGTTAATTACCCAGCAAGAAATTATTGTTAATGAAACATCGAATCGATATTAAATTGATATTAAAATCGATTTGACAATTTGATGACTCATTTATAGAAGGATATTTATTTTTTTAAAATAAGGTTTTTTTAAAAATTAATTTCTTCTGTACAAATAACTTTTTGTCACTCACTGTACACACACACACACACACACACACACACGCGCGCGCGCGCGCGCGCGCCGCACACACATATATTGCATATATATATAT
>NW_012130071.1:3496080-3500901 GCF_000143395.1 Atta cephalotes
GCGGTGACTTTTACTGAAAAGTTTATTGAGCAAAGAATTTATTTGAAATTTTGCATTACAAATTGTGTTCACAAATTCAAAATGTTGCAAAAAGCTTATGACAACAATTGCAATATTTGAAGGAACGCCATGATTTTTTTATCAAATGTGAAAGACATGTGTACAACTTAGCAAAGCAAACGGATTTACAATTTTCCCGCAATTTTAAAAAATAAAGTTCGGATACTTTTTGATCACAATAATATATATTTATAATCAATAAGAATCTTATTTTAGACATGTGAGAACAATAAGAACACAACCAATAAGAACTAAAAATTAAATGCCTATATCGGTCGAAACTGGATTTTTAATGCTTATATAATTCAATGCTTATATAATTCAATTATATACATGGATATCATGTATCCATAATTATACATTTAATTTCTATTATGTATTATGTACTCTAGCTTCAATTTAGGATTGTGTTTCAAGAAATATAATCAGAAATAGTTAAACTAGAAATTGTAAAATTCATATAAAAATATCATATCATAGGCATCAAGATTTGCCTGGACCGAAAATAATTTCCTTCTCTCATTTATGTTGAACATTTCTCAGTTAAATTTTATTTAATATTATAGGAAATAACATAATATGTTATACACGAACGCACATTCAAAAGTGATCAATATTATAACCAGAAACATTATCGAAACATTAGCGTTGTAATGAAGTAACAGCAAATTAAACTAGTTACTACGTGAATATCAATATCAATATTCTGTTTATAGTTGATGTTAACATGATATGTTGTTAATTTCTATTGTTAGGTTATGAGTTAGGAAAATGATTGATTGTCAATATAATAATTTCGTAGTTACTCAATATTATTAGTGATTTTTCATTTTCATCAGTTTATTGTTTGACAGTTATTCTTTTGCATATTTATCTCTCTCAGAATATTATTGGAAAACTTTATGTTTTATAAATAATTATTATTTAATGGATGTCTTAAAAATATTGTTGCAGTCTTTAAAACATCAAGTAAATTTTAAATATTCGCTGATGTATATTATTTAATATAAGAAGTTTTGAAATAAATACTAATATATGTCTATATACGTCTATTATAAAGAAAGTTTGACTTTGTGTACAATGACATATCAATCTATCGAAAATTCAAATCAATAAGTGTTAAGAAGTCATACTGACAATATGTCTTAGATCAATCTTTTATAATGTCAGTTTTTTACCATTTTTAATTTTTAATCTGTGAATAATTTTATTTCACTGTTTCGTTTTCAATATTCGATTTCGTTTTTCGTTTTTCAATATTCAATTTATTCTACGAATTTATATATATATTTGACTAAATGTTATTTACGTTTTTAATTGTTTAAATTTTTGACCATCACATTTGAGATTCGTGTGTAAAGAGAGATAAATTTGAAATGAATTTCCTTCTATCATATTACAAATAATATCACATTGTAATATATGCAATATTTAGAAAGTTCAAACATTCGACTTGTAAATCGTTTGAGAAGAATATTTCGCTTTTTTCGGAGGCACTTATCGAACATTCATCATGAACTAATTTGTAAATTGTCGCTGAAGTAATGGATACACTTAAGGAATTGCTAAATGTTTAAGAATTATCTGAAGAGAGCTTAATAAGAAGAAGAAGAAATATGTAATGTCTATACATACATTCATTTAAATTTTAATTAAATCTTATTATACTTTATTAATGTAACACCTTCAGTTATCAATTTTCAGTTATCAAGTTTTTTTATTCTTATAATATTTATTTAAATTGTGTAAATACTAAGAATTATTAATATCATAAATCAGATAAAAAGAAAAAGAAGTATGATTTATTCTTTTACAAAAATACACTTTAAAATACACTTTACAATAAAAGCACTTTATATGTAATAAGCTAAGTTCTGTACGTATAACTCAAACTTTTTATTGATTTTATCGAGTTCTTATGTCGGCGACGCCTTTTTGTTCTAGATTATTTAAATGACATTACCAACTGCTCTATCGAAACTAATAGTGACACAAAGACTACGTTAGAGAAACAATACATTCACTCATTCTGTTCTAATTAGAGTTAAAAATCTTGATTCAATTAAGGATGAATCTTGTCAATATATTCTTCCTACATTTAATAACATCTATATCCAAGAACTAAACTCAAATAATTTTTATGTAATTGTACGCTTCAATAGCGCGCGAATTTCAATCAAATTATTGTTATAGCGATTCATCAATTTAACCATTTATTCATAATAGCGATACCAATTCGGTATGTTTCAGGAGGCTGCATAATTATCGATTTCTGAATTAGCTGTGCAACGAGGTATAATCGCCCAAGGGCGTTGAAATGACAACAGCAGTATCGGTGAAGATGACAGAGACGTGACATGACAACGACGATCCATGGAAGGGTGAAAGAGGGTGCGCATGTAAGAACTGTAATTGATGGCGTCTTGTTTTGACAGGACTACATTATACAGTGGATTTAGGTACGATCTCGCTCCAATCCCGAATCTCTTTTCCAATCCTGTTAATAGTTAACGAACAATTCCTACAAAATCAAAATAATTTCCTGCAAATATTTACATTTGCGTTGCAAAAATGATGAGAGGAAGAAACTTTCAATAGTGTTACAATTTAACACACACTGTGAACTAGACCGTTTTATAATATAAATCCACAATAATGTCATTGCAATTTTATTACGTTTGACGGTAAACAGTTGGTAATAAAAATATTAATAATTAAAAAGGAACATATAACATTTCCATATATCACTCTCTTATTTTTTATTATTATGAATTTAAAACATATATTATTATAATTAATAGAAATATATTTTTATTCCGTTTCCTCTTTTATTGTAAATTGTTTTAATGAATATGTTGTATAAAATATACAATATTTGTGTTGTTATTTTATATACTTTAAAAAAAAATTCTATTTTTCTAGAATATGTATATTCCCGGAGTTGAGCTTCATCAACCTGAATTAATAGTAAATAATAGTAACGTGTTTAGTACGTTTTTGGTTAGTTTTTTGAATCAAGTTCTTTCGTCCCGATAAATTTTCAGTTATCATTTTTCTTCCGACCATTAGGAATGACTGACAGAGATTAATGAAAGCGCTAAATGCCGAAAGAGATAAGACCGATAAAGATAACGGAAGAATCGCGGATTTCCGCTCCGCAACTTCTGTTTTACTTTATAATCAATCTCTTCTTCTATTTGCTGTTAAATCAGTCCACACGTTATCCACACGTTTGATTAGCTCTTTGTTGGGAAAAATTTGTTCTTTCAATCTTTTTTGTAATATTACAAATAAAAAAATTGTCAAAAATCAACTTTACGTCAGCACATTTAGAATAAAATGAATATGTGCCGAGTAAGCAAAAAATATATTTCATTCGTATTCTGAATACTTATGTCTTAAAAAAATACAATTTTTATTGATATTTATTTTATGTCAATTAAGGGAATTCTAAAGACGATTAGTCATGTTGTAAATAGCACTTACACAGACAATTTATGTATCATTGACACATCATTACATATCTCACTCACGCATGCTACCATACACATAAATTTTCATGTAACAATTATATTTTAATTAGACGTCTAAATCCAATTTTAAGAATTCCACGCTGTTTCTTCATGCAAACTACTAGTTTATGGACTATTATTTCGTAAATACAGATTGCATAGCTTTTATATGAAGCAAATGTCACGACGTGACTCTGAAGCACCATACTGGATTAAGAAGTGATAAAAAAGATATCAATTTCGAAATTAATGTTGTCGCGTTGAATAAAAGCAATTGAGAGCAGTTGACATTATATCTATTCACATATATTATTTACAAATAATTTTTTACATAATTTCTTGGTTATCAATATTTCACGTATTTCAACTTATGATCTCTTTACTCAGCTGAGTGAAACTGTTAAGATCTAAACCAGTTTCAGCTGAGTAAGGAGATCATTCTCAATGTTCGAATTGTGTAATCAGAACAACCAAAAATCTATAACTTCAATTTGTTATTATATGTGCTGAAGATGGCTTAAATATAAATCGAAACGTTCATATTGATAACCAAAAAATTATGTAAAAAATTACTTATATGTAAATATACGCTAATGTTAACTGCGGTTGCTTTCAATTGCTCTTATTTTACACAAAATTAATTTTATTGAACTTGAGAGCTAAAAGTAAATTAAAATTTAGTAATTGTATTATTTTTATATCAATTTCTTGTCGTTTTCAGGATAGACTCCACTTCACAGACACGTCTTAATGCGTATATTTTAATCCTGGATTTGAAAAAGATTTTCAAATCAGTAAGAGAGGAAAAAAGTAATTGTTACACAAAAATTATTTGGTTTAGTTGATAATACAGACGATTTTAGGATCCCCTCAAACATTAAATATGTACGCCTTTAGGCATAATTAATAGGTTATAACAAACAAGTACTTTTCGTAATAAAAATGTATTAACAGGGAATTAAAAACTGGAGCACAATTTAAGTAATTTAAATAACCTGCATTGTAATGATCTCATTTTCTATGCTGTTTGCGTTTTTTATGCATTCAGAAATATCGTTTTACATACATTAAATATACTGAAAGCTTTTTTGTTGATATATTTAAACTGCTTAAAATTATTTTCGCTTAAAATAATATTCGAATGTGTATTTTCTCTGGAAAAGTAATAATTATAATAATAAATTTGAAAATAATAAATTAATTTTTGTTTTATATATATATATATATATATATATATATATATGTATAT
>NW_012130071.1:3501899-3506410 GCF_000143395.1 Atta cephalotes
TATAATAATAATTAGTAAATAATAATTAATTTTATTTATTATATATATATATATATATATATATATATATGTATATGTGTGTGTGTGTATCCTTAGAATAGAAACTTTGGTTATCAAGAAATCTAATGAATTATTATATATTTTACATTTGTCAAATAAACAATAATATTTATAAATGAATATATTCACAATAACTGTTTTAAAATATTTGAGAATTTAAATACAGTCAATAAAATTCTCCAAAATATTATAATTACGTAATAAATTGTGTCATTTAATTCAAGAAGTCGTCATTATTAATTTCAAATATTTTTATTTTATATCTTTATCAAAAACTAGATGAAAGAAATCTCGTTATCAAAATAATTTACATTGCATTTGTGATCAATGTTCAACAAACATTTTTAATTTTGATGAGTTGCAGAGATGAAAAGTCATCGTACATTGGCAATTGTGATGGTCTAACAAACTCTTGCAGGATTCAGGTGATTGCGGCAGGAAGAAAAATACGTAAGCAGCAATGTGCGTATCTAGTATTAAAATAAATCAAAGTTCTGTAGTATGAAAGGCTTAAGAAAGTTGAATTCAGAGTTATTTGCAAACAATCTAAAAAATTTTATGATCATAATAAATCTAATTCTAACAAAATCGCCTTATTTATTACGACTTACTTATTATAACACGTTTTCAAACTTCTAAAAATCTTGTAGTCATTCAAATCGTATATCAGATCTTTTTTAAGTTACTTTTACCTACTAAAGATATTAATTATTTAATACGTTATTAATAATCTTTCAAACTTGATACTTCATTAATTTATTAAGAAATAGCAAAATTAATTTTCAATATTTTTAATATTTTTGTGGTCATTTTAATCAAATTACAAAGGATTGATGCAAAACATTGAAAAATTAATTGCAACTTTGTAAAACAAGCGACCTAATTTGCGAGCAAGAAATCGATTTATGAAGTCATATTAAGATCAAATTAAGGTAGGTGTTTCTAGTTGGAAAATGCTGCGGTTGATTGCACAAAGTCGTTACTTTAAATTACGTAATGTTTATAATATAAGTACATACAAATTATATAAAAAAATTATATAATGTACTCTAGTTTTACATATTATATGAAACTAAAATTATTTGTTACGTGCATTTCTTATATGTTGGCAGTAATTGAAAATTAAAAAATAATTTAAACTCAAAAAATAATTAATATTTAAAAATATAAGAATGTATAAAAGATAATTACTCATAAAACTAATAACTCATTTACAAGCCTTTTATAATATAAAAATTAATTTGTTTGAATTTATTATAAAACATTTAAATATATTTGCTATATGTATACCTATATCAATACATCACTTTTTATTTGCAATTGCTTCAGTCCGCTTATTACTTATTCTTTTATATCATATATAAATTATATTTAATAAGATTATAATTATTATTCTGCCATTATTATTTAAATATTTGCAAAATATTATTTTTGTCGATTGTATGTATTTCTTTCCGATCCGATCTGTTTTCCTCAATTATTGCAACATTATCGAACGGTAAAAAATTCTTTCTCCCAATATTTTGAACGTAATGAAATTCCTGATAACCAGAGCGTCGTTAAAAGAAAAGATCGAATTGTAATTACAAAATACAAGTCGGCAGCTGCATTTACAATAAAGACGACGAGAAATATCGAATTAATCGAAACTTCTGAATGTAATTGGGGCGTTTTGCTACAAACGCGCAGATGCTCAGAAGATTTCCTTTGCAATACCTTATGTACGATTCATTATTGATTTACCATTTGTCGGTCACAAAAAAGAAATATGAAAGGAAATTCCGAGATCTGATTAAATCGTTAATGGATTTTCTGTTGACAACAGACGCGACAGTCTCACTGATTATCTTTCATTCATGACGAGAGATTGACGTTGATCTTTTATTTAGGCTCTTTAATTATATGTAATTATTGACATCTTGAAATTTGTATAAAGTATATGTCTCAAGCATTACTTATTCATGAAAAACGTCGCTCAGGGATAATAGCCACTCGATCGTCTGTAGAATTTTCAAAAAATATATGGCACGCCAACGTACAGGTTTTCGCACTTTAAGCATCAATTATTCACGACAAATGCTACAAATATTGGAAGTCTGCTCAATAACCCTGGCAAAAAGCCTTATAATGTTAACTGTACATCCAGTCTCATTGTCATTTTTCACGTAAATTCCTTCGTATTGCCAACTAAGAGTTCGATAACTTAATATTATTATAGAATGTAAATGACACAAACTATAAAAGCGTTGTGATATGTGCGAAATTTATTTTATATTATAAATTGTAATTGTATATATCTTTCTTTTGCATTATTTCATGTAAAAAAATTAATAAAAATTAATAAAAAAAAAGAATTCGCCGTAATCTATAGCAATATTATCCGAATAGATTTTTTTATTAATATTTAAAATTTGTTTATAATTTTTACAATTATTATAAAGTGCTCTTTCGAGGGCGCATAAAAAATACAGTGACGAAGAAAAAAACTTTTTTCTGCACACTTCCGTATTATAATAACCAACCGATAAAGTATTGAATCGGAGGATCGGTATCGCTTGACTTGCGGAGCATAAGACACATGCTTAGAAAGGAGCCGATAACGAGGATATATAATACCCTATCTATCGGATATCCGTATATTTGCCGATAACGACAACGGTAGTAATTCTCTTCTATGTAACATCATTTTTTCATCAGCAATGTTATGAGTTGAGAAATTAAGGACCAAAAGGAGATACCGTTTCGAAAGAGAAGCTCGAGAAAAGAGATTGCGTGGTTAGGCGCGAAAAATGATAAAGAGGAAAGAGTTCTAAATTTTCACGTGTAAGAATAATAGCAATGTAAATGGGAATTTTGAGAGAAACGTGAAAATCCAGGTCGCTAGGAAAATGGTCTTGCTCTGATATTTGATGAATTTGTTTTCAAAGCATTTCACCACGCATACAATCGATTCTTGAGGAATAAAGGTTTCCTTATTGGTGAAAATATGATACGGAGCACATTCACGATGCGCACATGAATAGAAAGAGAAAGAGAGGCACAATTCCGCTGTAATCTTCGCAGATCTGTGTCGACATCTTATTTTGTACAATACATATGATACAATAGATATACATAAAATACGCATACATATAAACAATACATATAATTTATGCATTACATTAAGAGCATATCTCATTGTAAAGCGCATATATTTAATTACATTAAGGAGTTGAAAGAGAAATCATTTGTTGTCTTTGAGCTATAAATAACTATAAATATAAATCAGTTCATGTACACACTAATGGAAATATATTCAAATAAACTAAAGTTTGGTCAAATAATTTCAGCGCATCTATACAGCACTGATGGCTCTGATTTAATTACTATTATTTATCTTATTTTATTGTAAGGAATCTTAATACGGCTTTTTTATATTTTTTAATATAAATTAACTTGATCAGATTGAATTATATTGTTCCCTTATTTAAAAAAATTGACATAATTCAAAAAACTGATTCTTTAGTTATTATAAATGAGTTAAATAAACATTATCTTGTTATCAAATAATGATGAAATTATTTATAACTTCGTTAAAAATCGTCACAATTAAAAAAGGATAATTAAAAGGAAATCGTAAGAATGATTAAAACTCAAAAAAAAGGTTTTTTTCTATAAAACAAAATTGATAAAAGTGACATTTGATTATGCTAAGACTATTTTTTTGCCAATATTAGTCAATAATTTTTTATCAACTTAAAAAATAGATTTTCATTTTTTTGGGGAACTTAATTTTTTTAGTTGTGTTACTTTTGAAGTAAGGAAACGATAGGGTAAGGGTCACCTATTATGGGATTCCAATATGAGATAGCGGGATTTCTGTTAAACTAATAAGCGCATATGGTTGATTTTATTATGAACTTATTACTCATAGAGTGAAACATATTTAATAGAAAATTATTAAATCATGCGTTCATTATTAAATCATAGTAGTTGTGAAAAAAGATTCTTGAAATTGGATGTTGTCGAATTTTATTGATGAGATTAATCTTCAAAACTCCTTTTTTTGTTATATATAATAAATAAATATTTGGTAATAAAGTCTGCATGCAGTGATAGAGTATGGTCGTATTAATAGGAAAACACGTATATGTGTGATTATGATGTGTATAATGATTTGTTTAACTGTAAAGATTAGATTTGGTGATCATGAAACCGCAAGGCATGGAAGTCGTAATATAGTATGAGATACTTAGGATATTCCTAGCTAATAATATGAGAGAATATCTAAACAATTCAATATCTCGAAGCATACTATTGAACGAAATATTAAAATGATGACTCTATTGTTAAGATTATTGTCGCACAGACACATGCTCACACACACACACACACACACACACACACACACACACACACACACACACACACACACACACACACACACATATAATAATATATATATATATATA
>NW_012130071.1:3507718-3516926 GCF_000143395.1 Atta cephalotes
GCGTGTATAAAAAACTTACCTTTATTCTTTAATTTTCTGTTATAAGATACAAGAATCTAATACAAGAAAACCCTTGTATCTCATATTATTAGGAACCCTTTTTTTGAATGAGCAAATCGGCATTTTCATTTTAAAAAAATTTCACATACAACAAAGTATTTCACATACAACAAAGTATCAGTTGCTAATTTTTGATGATCTTTAATATATTTCCCATAAAATTGACACGAAAATAGAAATTAAAGTTGCAAATTAAATAAATTATAAGTTTTTAAAAAAAGATATTTCATATTAGGCGACTTTACCCTATATAATTCAGATTTTTCTTAAAATTTATTTACGCATTGACTTGCAAATTCTTTATTTAAAATAATAATTTTAACGATACATTAAAATGTTAATTTTCAGAAATGAATCTATTACGATGGACTTATTAAATATTTGATATATATTTGACGAACAAATCACGAAGACGCCATTAGTACTCCTTTTAGTCTTGTTTTGTTTAGTCGTGTCAAATCGTTACTTAAAGTGTCCTTCCAAAACAGTACATAAAGTGCGGTCATAAAGATACACAAGATAAATACTCAAAGAAAATGGACAAAAGAAGTCCCAAGCAGCTTCGAAGGAGGAAGGAAGAATGAGTAATGTAACTTCCCATTTGCTTCATCGGAATGCGCGCTTAGTACTTAACATTCGCATTCAATATTCGTTGCTTCTTTGTCGCCGGACCGCCTTGCAGGGAAGGTAAACGAGATGGATATATCAGGATCGGAAAGTATGAAGAAGAAGTACATGGTTGGAAAGTTACGGGAGAGTGAGAGAAGGAGAAAGGGAAATGGTCTGTGTTAGAGATGGTCAGCGGGAGAGGGAAAAAGAGTGAGAGAATAGAGAACAGAGGAAAAGGTACTTGTATATATACGTACGTAGAGGAAGAATAAGAGAGAGTAGGAGGCAGAGAAGTGAGATGTAGGAGGGATATGCTGCAACCATCAGGACCGATCGAAAGTTCGCCGGCGCCCTTGTTCGGATTTCAAATACAGATAGAATTCAAGGCATCTTTCTCGGCCAATGTCTGCGTCTGATCCCGAAATGATGACGCGACCATTGTACAGGTGGGATACAGAGCGCGGTTACTGGAGTGGTCAGACTGAGAGAGGAGCTGCTATCCGTTCTGATGGCTGAAGGTTTTCACTGGAATATATATATGCGAGTGTTTATGTATCTGAAAGAGAAGCTAAAGAAAAGGAGAATAAACGGAGGTACGAGAAGGAAGACAGCATTCGTGCCAGAACTCTCAGGAATGTTCAGGTACTATAGCGCACCCTGTATGATTGTGAAAGAAGAGATGTAACAATAAGTGCGTGTGTGGAAACGGATATGTTAACTGAGACCTCCGAGCAAAATGCACCGTGCAACATCATATCATCAGTAATGAAATCAATAAACCATTTTAGTACGATGGACGTTAAACGCTGAACTATGATAGACAATTACCGAACATTGAGAAATTAGGATACTTAAATTAATAACTGATTTTGTAACTATGTATGGGCGCGTTTAATATTCGCGATATCATTAATGATATTCGAGCGAAAGATAGATTTTCAATAAAAGCAATTAAGCTATTGCATAGCAAAACATAGAGTATATTTGCATAATTTAATTTCAAGATACAAAGTAAATGTTTTCGTCATTTCATTAGTTGGCATTAATAGTTGGTAGGTTAATAAAATTAACGCCAACTTTGACCTGGTTCCAAAATTTTCCTGCAGAAGTTTCCAACTCGTGAACACGCTTCCTTATTCAATAATTTGTAGAATTATCTGATATTAATAAACAACAAATACTAAGCATTAATCTTGATTGAAAATGTATGAGAGAAATTATTTATAATTTTTACTTCATAATTATTACTTAATTATATTTCTTAAAAATATGTAAATTTCGATTGTTAAAATATATCGATTAGTATTTGAATATATATTTTCGATAACTCAGCCAAAGTTAATTCATTGAATTAAAATATAACTAAATGTGCTGATAAATATCGGAATAATACTGTTACTTCTTAATTATTGCTTCTCATAATTATCATTGTTTAACTATTATTTAATTATTATTTTTTAAAAATTTATAAATCCCGATTGTTAAAATATATTAATTAATCTTTGAATATACATTTTCGTTAACTCAACAAATGTTAATTTATTGAATTAAGATAATTAAACAATGTGCTGATAAATACCGGAATAATATATCGATATGTATTTATTTATGTCTTTTTGGAGATTATATAGGTTGCATTAAAATATTTAGCCCGATAACCATAATTATTTTGAAAAAGGAACAATACTAACCGTACGTACACATCAAATAAATAATATTTCAAGGTTTCACAATATCATCAATAAGTGTGCATTTTGCAGGTCAATAAATTGACTCTGTGCTTCGATATATCCTGCAACTGTGAGCTGTCAGATATATCTTTATTTGCATTTTCCGTAGGGCCGGAACATTTGCGCGATATTACAGTAAAATGATTATTTCAATAAAGAAAGTGCGTTTTTCGATAAGAGATATATCGATGCGACGAAGAATAAAAATGAATATACCGAACTGTATTATGAGTAAAAAATTTTGACCGCGTATATCTCGATATTAAAACGCGCCGTTTAACCAGCGCGGCGCTGACCTACATATCTTTATTCGCATTTTTGTTTTTTCCCTGGTCAGCAAGAATTGTATTTTTCACAACTCGGAAACCTTTTTGAACTACAAAAAAAAGGAGAACTTTTTGACGAAGAAGTAAAGTGGCGTGGAAAACCGCGATCGAAAATTGAATGAGAATTAAAAAAGTTGTGCTACAGAGAGGGGTAAATCAAAGAACGATCGAGGGATCAGGCAAAATGTGGAAACGAACGCATAAAGAAAATCAAAGCCATGGGTCTGGTTGTGCCATTACTCCGACACTGGCATCCGACACTGCTCGCTCATTCTCTCATCCGCTCTCTCGCTCGTGCTTTCATCTGCGAACGATAGAAAGGGAGATCGCACACGCGGTACACGTAGCGTACGAGAGAAAGAGAGAGAGAGAGAGAGAGAGAGACTCGAGTAGAATCTGAGAGAAAGAGAGAGTGAGAAGAGAGAGAGAACAAGTGGTAGGAACCGAAGAGAGACAGGAGATCGAGGGAGATTGAGAGACAACGATGGGAGATCGAGGGGGTTTCGAGAGAGAGGAGATTCGAGAGAGATCGAAAGTACGTTGCGTAACGTACGATAGACAAGAAAAGTTGCAGCGGGGGTACTCCGAACCATCATTATGGTGGGGATGGACCGCGCGGCGCGAGTCGAGTCGTGGGCGCGAAATGGTTGTTGGATGGGAGGGTGGGAGGAAGGGAGGAAGGGGGGATAGAATAGACGCAAGTGAGAGAGAAACCGTGGATAGCGGGGTGGAGGGGGACGGGGAGGGGAGAGGGGCGAGTAGAGGCGCGGAGCAACCGACCAACCGTCTACCAGTCAGTCATCCGTGCTCCGTCGTGCGAGTGAGATCGCGGCGGTACGCTCGCTCGGTGTGGTTACTCGCGCGCGCGCGACGGCGACGACTCGACGTCGTCGTCCGACACTCTGCAGGTCGCCGGCGTGGACCGTTAACGCGGGACACGAGGACGCGGCGCGGGTCGCGTCTTTTTTCTTCCTCGCGAACTACTTCGAAGGAAAGTACACACTGCGCTGGGTGTAGCAGCGGAGCTCGCTTCTAGTGCATCGCATCCTCTCCTCTTCCGCGTTCCTTTCTGAAGCAAGAGGAACTCGGTCGACAGCGATTTTCGAATGTGAAGGGTGAGTGCATATTTCATATGCGTTATATCGAATGCCTCGCACGCGCTATTCCGATTGTGCGTCACGAGCCGACATGTGATCGTGCTCCATTCGTTCTTGCCGTCGAGATACGCGAATACCGTTAGGTGGCAACCTCTCTCCGAGAGATCCCCGTGAGAGACGCTTGAATATCGCAGACGAAAAGTTACTTGCCGCTGTGCCGCTCCAAGATCACACCTGAGTTTCCATAGGAAATTGTCTCTCCGAGCGAACGGTTGCGAAGACGAAGTTACGTGATGACGCGAAGGTCAAGGACGCACGTTGAATGTATCGTGGGAATTATTTTGAAACAGATGTCTACGTGTCTTGACCTGTGTGTTTACGTAGCTCTCGCTCGCTCCGTTTCGAAGTCACGAGACGTGCCTGACTTCAGACGAGTCACGTGCGGCGACCTTCACACGCGCGGGAACCGCGTTAATTTCAAATTTCGAACTAACGCGCGCGTACACGGTAATTTAGTTTTATGGACTTTCCACAATAATAAGCCATTACCTTTAAATCTTGAGCAGTGAGAAATTGACTAATCATGGTCGATTGTTCTTCTCATATTCGACCGTGATTGGTCAACTTCTCACGGCTTGACTTAGATAATAGCTTACTGTAGAAAGCCCATTAGACTTAATTACTGTGTACCAGAGTTGGGAAAGTTACATTATAAAAATAATTCGTTACCGTTCTTTTCTCCGAAGTTATTGTTACTGATTTTAAAAAGTAATTTGTTATTGTTATCGTTACTCAAAAAATAATAAGGTCATTAATTTCCATTACTTTTTCACCGAATTTTGATGACTTCCTGTTTAGAGTGGCATCTAATTGTCTTGATCACTTCTTCGATTAATGACTCTTGTCTTCAATTTATCTTTGAGGAGATCAATATAATCTTGATCACTAATTGGTTCAGTACAAGATGGTCTATGCTAAGTTAAAATGGTGGTTAATTGAAATGTGGTCAAATATAATACTTATTTTTTCTGAAACTCGATGCACGTTCCATATTCAGTACTCTCCATAAGTTGAAAACACATTATAAAAGTGTGCAATAAGTATGTTTTAAGGAAAATATTTACATAATAAAATCGATATATTTTGATTTGTAAATAATTATTTAATTGAAAAGAAAAATGAAAGTACATATGTATATATATTATATATAATAACATGCTTTTAAAATATGGAATTTTTATTAAAACGCAATTCATACGAAATCTAATTCTTCGATCATTTTACAATTTTTATGGAGTCTGAAATCAACTTGCGACTCAAATAATTTACTACCTTTATCAAAACCGTTAAACTACAATTAAACGACCTATGACGTGTATATATAACGCAAGTACGAGGTTGCAAAACAAACAATATATAAACAATAAATCAAAGTGCGAAATTCGACCTTGAGCATTGATGATGTTGTGAAATGATTGTCCGACATATTTTCGACATGTACAAGCTTATAGATAAAAATGTTCTAGATAAAAATGTTTATCGTGATTTAGACATCTTACGATGAATTTAAATAAAAAATATGTATAGATCGTTGTCATGTAATAGATTTTCCTGTAAAATGTAGTTTTAGGTAGTTTCTAAACTTATGGAGGATACTGTACATGTATTATACGTGTAAAAAATAACAGTAAAGATAACAATTATATTATTATTAAAAAAAAATAACGTGTTATTATTAATGTTATAAATAAAGAAATGCAACGCAGTTACCCATTTACAAAAGTAATTGTAACGATAACGATGTTATAAGTAATACATTTCCCAATGTTGCTGTGTACTTTTACCTAGTTTAATAATAATTAATATGCAACTCTATTACGTTCAAAAGATATTTGGTATTCTCATTCACGTGTATCAAATTAATATTCAAAGGAATTTAGAATCACTCGCAATTCTTAAACAGAATAATGAATAAGAAAGATAAATTGTGGTACGGTTTGTAATGGTTCAGCTACTCTCTTCTTTACTTTCTTTATATTTTTTACTTATTTTTAACGAGAAATGTTGTTATTTTAAAAAAATATGAATTTTTTACTTTTAATTTTTATTTTATATATAATGTGAATGTAATAAATATGTCTATAAAATGTATTGTATCATAAAAATATGGGATATCAGAATCTTTAGAAAAATTTCATTGATTTATGACAAACTATATTATAAATAGTACAAAGAATATAGAAATGGAAAAACAGAGATATATTGTTACAAAAATAATTTATGTAGGTATACTATACTTTATTACATACTCTGTGTCAGTATATCACAAATAGTAATATTCTTTATTACGAATTTTTGCAGAACGCAATATATAAAAAAATGTAAATTTGAAGGTAACAAACAAATATAAGAAAAAAAGCAAATATAATTTTTAAGGATTTAACTAAAATTAAAATGGATAATTCTTGCAATTTTAATACATTTTTATCTCAACGTTTATTACAGTTTATTTCGAATTTCTACAGAAAGCAATATTCAAAAATATAAAATTTAAAGGTAACGAACGAATACAAAAAAGAGCAAATAGATAATTTTTAAGGATTTAATTAAAAATCAAATGAGAATTTTTTGAGATCAACTACATTTTTATTTCAATATTTTATTATTTGTCACGGTTTATTACTAATTTTTTGTGTGTAGAAAGCAATAAATAAAATTATAAAATTTAAAAATTAACCAAACAAATACAAAAGTAAAGAAAAATAATTTTTAAGGATAATATTTGTTATAGATTATTTTTATTACATTTAGAGGAAAGTCGTCTATATTGTACCTCCTAACGTTTAAACGAAATTGTAATAAAAGTACTGAAGAGATCAGAATATTTCTATACTTACATTAAACTTTGGTTCATTGGTAATAAAACAAAACGATATTTTTGTTTGAAAATGAACATTAAATTATTTTTTAAATTAGATTAAAAAAAAGTAGTTTTCGGGATTTGGAGACCGGATTGTTAAATTGTACTACCTGGTTCCTAAATTGTACTTCTAATATAGCAAACAAGCTGACATTGCTTATTGTCATTAAAATAATATCTTTAATGACGGTAATAATGTCAGTTTGTTTATTGGGAAAATAAACAAAATTAATTTAAAAACTCCTTTATTAAATTATATTATATTTATTTTTAATTTCAAATTAAGTATATATATTTAAGTAGGTATAATAAATACTTTTCTATTATAAAAACAGAAATTAAACTCTGTGTTTTTTAAACTCATTTAAGAAAACAAATTAAAAAGCAATACTTAAATTGATTTAAACTATTTGCACTATATTTCAAAATATTAAAATCTCAAGATCTAGAATTAGAATTCATGCTCAATTAATGTCTACGGTCTCTTGAGTGCTTTTTATTAATAAACTCTTATTAGTAAACTATAAATCTCCATAGTGATGAAATATAGTGCTGTAAGTTCACATTATCGTCATGTTCAAAGGACTTTTCGAGTGAGTTAGCCTCCGGAAAAAGAACTCAACATTGGTCCGTCCGGACGATTGCAACAACCCGCAGGAACATCCAGTTCGTCACGAAGGAAATTGCATTCGCGAGTTGGTCTTCCACCTTCGTTTCGCCCCTCTTCTCTTTCGTTTCGCTAGTCGTGATAAAGAGAGAATAGAAAAGGGTTGCTAGAGAAATGAATTAAATTTAAGCCAACTCGCGTCCTATCCAACTACCCCGTCCTCATCTCTGACACCATCCTTTCCCTTCTTTCACAACATCCTCTCGCACTTTGTGTCAGGCTTCTCTTTGTCGTTCTATCCTCTTCGTAGTTAAGCCGGCGCAACCGACCGGCCGAGACGAGCAATGGCCTTCTTTTTAATTTCGAGATAAAAGAGGGCAAAACTGCCATTCGAGGGAAGCTAGAGGGTCAATCAAGTCGAGTTATAAGTCCCGTCAGAGAGAAGAAGTGTTCTTTTAAAACGGATTCAATCTATTGACTAAAAGTGCGGTCGAACTAACGGACGAGACGATTGGCAGATCTTTCGTCAGGTATATAATAATCGCCTTCACGCTGGAAAATGATCTCCACAAACCCATCTTAGATACTATGAAGTAGTACCTAAGCTCTACCTGACTGTAGTAGGAACTCGAAGACAATGACTCACGATGTTCTGATTCTACATATGAAGGACCTAAGAAATCAATCAAGAAAGGAAATCATGAATGGATAAAAATTTTACTTTAACAGAATCTTAATTTCAAGATTATTTAAACATTTAAGCTTGAAAATATAAGCTACATCAAATTTTCATTGAAGCAACATTATTGACAAATTAATAGAAATTAGCAAATTAAATCAATAAAAAAAATTAATCCAATCGACAATTCTCTTTTAAATAGAATATTATATTAAGACCTGGTTGCACTAACGTTACTTTGATTTTAAGCGAAACTTAAA
Organism: Atta cephalotes; assembly: GCF_000143395.1. NCBI lineage: Eukaryota > Metazoa > Arthropoda > Insecta > Hymenoptera > Formicidae > Atta > Atta cephalotes. The sequence goes on from NW_012130071.1 coordinate 3,516,007, forward strand.
ATTCTCTCTCTATCTCGTTTTAAAGCGAAAAAAAGACTGAGGTAGACAGAATTTTAAGCTTCCTTTAAAATCAAAGTAACGTTGGTAATCAAAGTAACCGGGCCTTAATATAGTATTCTATTTAAAAAGGAACTCGATTGGATTAATTTTTTTATTGATTTAATTCGTTAATTTCTTAATAATAATTAATTTGTCAATAATGTTGCTGCAGTAAAAATTTGATCGGACTTTAATAGAGTTTAATATTAATTACGAAAGGTAAACCACTGATTAAAATTATGTATACCAATGCCCAGTAATATCCAAATAATGTCCAATTTTTATGTTCATTAATGCCATAGTAATGCATACTTTTTATTATAATATATAATTCTCTTAAGTCTCAAGTAATGTATGGTATTGGGTCGTCCGGAAAGTTCGTGCTGATGTTGAAGGAAAATTGAAACGCAAAAAATTTAAATTTTAGTATACATTTATTAAATTATATAGGTTAGTCGGCACGAACTTTCCGGACAACCCAATAATACTTATGCTCAATAATGCACAATAATGCCCCAAATCTGTATACCATAATGTCCTCAACGATTTACCTCTTGATTAATTATTCTTTTCCGCTAATTTTTATGTCAATATATTTATTCAAAACTTTTAATTTATTTTCCTTATTTTACAAAATTATTAGCTATAATAATTTTGTAAATAAGAGAAATCATTTCATAAATTAAAAAAATCATATTTTTACACACACACACACACACACACACACACACACACACACACACACACACACACACACACACACACACACACACACACACACACACACACACACACACACACACACACACACACACACACACACACACCACACACACTACACACACACACACAACACACACACACACACACAACACACACAC
>NW_012130071.1:3517623-3521963 GCF_000143395.1 Atta cephalotes
CACACACACACACACACACACACACACACACACACACACACACACACACACACACACACACACACATAAATATATATAAGTAATTTGACTCTCTGTTTGCAATCTGAGTCTTTTTAAACACAAGCGAAATTTTACTCTCAAATTTCTTCTTCATTTTTGTTTAAATTTCAATTTTTGTTAAATAAAAGTTTCAACAATAATTAAAAAAATTATTTGATAATAAAAATGTTAAAAAGTAACTCTGAATATTTCTAAAGTTTTAGAAAAACTTAAATATAACAAAAATACAGTTTGCAAACGAAAAGAGTAAAAATATGATTGCAGAGAGTTAACATAAATTTAATAATTATTAACTAATATAAATTGTATATTCGGATATTACAAAAGTAATGCATAAACAAAATTTAGACTTCTAAAAAAAACTTTTTAATTGCATCCAATGTTTTAATTATATTTATGCTTTATAATTATAAAAATAAACCATTATATAGATCAAGTCTTACAGTTGATTATAGAATGTAACAAGAAGTAATGAAGATATAGTACACGATTCGAAAGTTGGACGGTTGGTTTCAAACAAAAACGATCGACGCGGGAGTTCTCTTAGTTCGGAGCTATAAGTATTTATTTGAAAGAGCGTCGTGTATTAAGCGTCTTATGTATGCTGCATACATATTACATCCTAAATATTACGTTCTCTAATTCCAACTTGGATTTTATATTACCAAAAATTTAATGCAAATTGTTAATTTAATGTGAACCTTAATAAAATTTAATAAATTATTAAAAAAATAAATGAAAATAATGAAAAATGATTATTCAAAATAAATAGCCAAGAATAAGCAATCTCGATAATTTTGTGACAAACATAAAATGTTCAAAATGAATTTTTTTTCACATTTGTGGATTCAAGAGGATTAATGTCTGTCATAAACTTTTTTAGTTTATAAGAAGTACATATCGCGCGATATCGCGTTATTTCGTATTGAATTGTTTTTCTTGTTTCGCATGATATGATATAGAATTAAATGTATTTTACATATGACTATGACACTAATTGAAGTAAAGCAAAAACCCACGAGTATATTAAAACAATGTCAACAAATGGAACAAAAAATTCAAAAAATAGTAGGTCGACTACGGATTATTAATGGACATTAATGGAGATACGCGATCAGAACGGAGGATATAATATTTTTCAGACGATTTCTGGGACATTGGGAATCTATTTTTCGAGTATATGTATTTGATAGATGCTTTGTTAACGGAATAATATCTAGATGAATCTACCTACGAGAGATAACGTATATCTCGTTACAGATTTTAGTTCTCGAAATAACGGAGCAGTAATGCTGATATGCATCTCAGTATTACGCGAAGCGATTCTATATCGTAAAGGGAAACGGCCGTTCTATCACAAACGATATTACTCTGCGTAACTTCGCTCGTCTTCATCGATAATGTATCACGAACATGAAAATGAAGCGACATCGTTGGAGACAAACAGTCTGGTGTAAATTCCATGCGTACAAAGTCATCATAAATGATTTATACATATATATTATATATATATATATATATATATATGGCTTTATTAATTTACTTTTAAACATATCGTAGACAGATAATATCAAAAAATATCGTGTTTCGTTAAAGATCTCTTAATAAATTTAATGTTGCTATACTTATATGTTTCTTTCATTGAGAATTCACCGAAATTAAAGCTCAGATTCAGTGAGATTTCATAATGAAAACAAATTGCGATTCGCCGAGATGGAACGATTCCGTTGAAACCGAGCGATGCCAAGGTCGTTCTTGTAACAAGAAACCGGGGTCAGAGACTGCAGAGATACTATGATATGAGCGTAGTTCAACGTAACGAGGAAATGCTGTGCAAGCACAAGTAAAAACCAACTGATTCGAACCCCTTGTTAAAATAGGATACTGAAATACACGGATGTTTCACGATGTGGAAAACGCATTTTCTCATAAACAATTTTTCCCAAAATTCAAATTGGGAGCCAATTACAGAATTTAAATTAATTTTAGTCATGTAATATACTAAGCTTCAGTATCATTTGAGTATCATGAAATCAATAAAAATACATATTCGCAGTAAAAAAAATTCACTAAATTTTAATAAATATTTATTTTAGTGTGTAGTATCGACTATACATTTAACACAACAAATACAATAAATGAATATTTACTCAATAAAAAAAATGATACTTAAATCACATTAATGGTTCTTATACCAAATTAAATATATGTTATATTATATGTTTACATTTAATAAATATTTAGTCAAATAAATATTTATTAAAAAATTTAATACATTTTTTCGGTGTGATAATATCAAGTGGATTTTAGTTTGCTATCAAATCCGAAATTTATTGGTAAACTATATTTAATATGTTTTCAAGGAACTTGTATTAGATATATAAAAATCATCTATGGATTTATCTGAGAATACATCTTTACAATACAATCGCGATAATATCGAAATGTTCGATATTACCAATGCAATAATCCAGATGCAAATAATCACGAGAAAAGGTCGCAATCTCTACGGCGTGATCGGAAACGTTTAGCCTCGGCAAATGCAATTGGACGAAATTACTTACCCTGATGGTATATGCCGCGAATCCCGAAAAATACACGCGCGACCGCAATAAAGAGATTGGTATGCCCGCGTTTGCAGGCGAATTTATTTTCTCTCGGTCCACTGCGCGTTCGCGATCGGTAAACATCGCGTTGCAAATTAACATCGCTCCATGAAACTCGGGAGCGATTGGCACCCAACGTTCTCCCTCGGGAGAAACGAAATATTTTTCGATGAGCGAACGTTTAATTGAAACTAGTTAATACATCGGTGCTCGCGAAATATCAGATTTGGGCTGTTATAGCTTTTACGAAATATGCCCTCATTTAGAGAAAGATTAAAAAATTTTTTATCCCGCAGTAGATTATATATGTATTATATAAATTAATAAAAAGAAATTAACTTTTTAAATAAAAATCATTAAAAATGTTAAAAATAAAAATTGTATTGAGATTACAAAAATTACTCATTTTATTTTTAGTTTATCTTTTAGAAAATTATCTCTGTCCTTTTTTTATATTCGTTTGTTACCTTTAAATTTTATACTTTTTTATATTGCTTTTCGCAACGATTCGTAATAGGATAGAGTTGATTAAATCATATCATTGTATTTTCTAAACGAAACATTTTTTTTTTAAGGATGATGACACTAATGTGACACATTGATAATATGTTTAAGAACTATCATTTTTTTTGTCTTCGAATTGTCTGTTTATGAGTGACATTTAAAATCGATTTTGTTCGGTGTCTGATCTAAGTTTTGATATAATTTATCTAAGGTGTTATCAGTACAAGATGGGTAATTGAATTATAGATAATAAACTCTTTTCGAATGTAGCATCAAATTAGCAAAATATTTTTAAGTTATGTTGCTATTGGCAAATTTGTAAAAATAGCGATTGGGTAAATCGCTGGTCTTTATATTGTACCGATACGATTTTCGCAGGTGACGTAAACAATATATGGAGGTTACTATTATGATAAAAAAACCTACAGTAGACTGGATTCAATGTGTCAGGTGCTCTAAATGGTTGCACGAAACCTGTAGTGATAATCCTGACATTTGCAAAAACTGTTTAAATAAATACTCAAGAAAGTGATTACTTATCATCTATTGAGTCTTTCTATTAAATTTTTCTATTAAGTCTTTCTATTAAATCTTTTCTATTGTGATGGAAAAATCCGTAATTGATTTTATTTCCAAAAGTTTTTCAAAATATCTTCTAGATTTCATAAATTATTAGAATCTCTGATATTATTTGTAACTAAAATTATGAATGAAGCGCATCAAGGAAAATAAACTTTTGTTACGCTGCAGAGAAATTAAGTTGCAATGTTCTAATCATCAGAAATTGTCTTATAACAATATCATTTCATATATCTTTAAGTTAATAAAGAAAAAAAAATAAAATGCAAAAGTTACAAGGAATCTGAAACAATGTTTAAATGAAATAATTTAATTAAAGGAATTAATCGATTTGATTTTAGATAAGTAATATAATATTTTTTTATTGATATATTATTTAATATAATATTTTTAATTAATATAATATTTTTGTATACAAGTATTTTTGAGTACCAAAATTGGAAAACGTTTTTGTAATAGTATAAAATTGAAGAAAATTTATATTTACATCAGCTATATAAAAATATATAAAAAATTGTGTATATATATATATATATATATATATATATATATAATAAATACTATTAATTAATTAATTAGAAGTAGTAGTAA
>NW_012130071.1:3522123-3550400 GCF_000143395.1 Atta cephalotes
TTAGTTAACCTAAACTTAAGGTAAACGTTTTAACGTTTAAGTTAAGTTAATTAAATTAAGTAAGTAAAAGTTAAATTAATTACTATACTAGACTATATAATAATAATAAATAAATAATAGTATATATATATATATATATATATATATATATATATAAAATACACTTTAATAATAATTGAAGAGTGATAAATAAATAACGTTTTATATTATGAAATACGTTTTACAAATAGAAAATTAGTTTTATTTTACGATGCGATTACTATGACAATTATAATTACAGTAAATGATTTGAAATGATAATTTTGATGCGTTTGAAAAGCAAATTTTCTGCTTCCTGCTTAATCTATGATCACAATGGATATCGTGTACGTGAATTACATAGTGTAACGAAAGTTAAGAGCTTGGTACAATGATTAATTCGATGGTATGTTTATGTTTATCACGTGGTCACGTTATAATGACGGCTCTCATTAAAAATCATGTAACAACTGGCTTCCCATTCGATTTCTGTAATGCGGAATCGCCGAGCGATTGTAAAATCAGCTCTAATCCATAACGGAGAATCAGGTCACGTTATGTGGCGAGTGCAATTTCGTCGAGGCGAAACTATTCGTGCTGTAATCACCGTAAACCTACGTGGATTTTGCTAGGCTGAATCTTTTTTTTTCGATATGAAAATGCTGACTAGGCCGAACGTTCTTCAAACGTGACGTTAATACAAAGCGTGAGTCCTTGGCGATATAATGCTTTGTTAACGATGGAAAATAATGTTTCGAAATGCCAAGAGATGTACATAGATAATGTCTTTAAATAGTTTCCAATCCCTTTGTATAATATATATGTTTGTATATGTATACTTTAAACTTTTTGAACTGTTTCTCGGAATTAATTTTCCTCTAGTTTATAATTTTTAAAGTTCTTTGACGCTTTGGAGTTAATATAAAAATTCATAAATTACAAAACTGACCAACTCAGGCTTTTAGCAAGCGTATATAATATACACTAGCATCGTGTACCAGAACTTGCTTTGAAATTAATTTTCGTGATTATCAAGTACTTTAAATAGTTCAACTACGATTTTACAAGTTTAAATAGGATAAACTCAAGCATTATGGTACGAGAAAGAGATAATCATAGGTTACAATTTCTTCAGCAATTACTAAATAGACCATTTTTAAAGTAATTTTGAAAGTCTGTTGCCATCTTTTTCGTATGGCCATCTTACCCGAGTTTGCTTTATCCGAAATCAACCAAGAGTTTTTGTTGGAAACTTCGACTAATCAATTTCTCTTAACATCGTTTGCAGCCCAAGATCCGTTCTAAAGCAAAGAGAGATCTAACTCAGCCAGGACCTTGGCGATACATCTCATCGTTCGTCTCCTGCGGTGCACCCAAGGGAACGATGCGGTGTTCGATGACGTGATCGACCTCTCGGTCAGCTACGCGCCGTGACCTCGTTCGAGTGACTGGCCATTCACTTCTTCGTGACCGGGCATGATCGTAAACTCGGAGAGCACAACAAAACGCTGAAACAAAATCGAGAATTTCGTTTTTTTTCTTCAAACAAGTCAAGAAACATACAGAATTTTCATGGAAGAAGGTGTCTCTCGTGGCGTCAACTCGTTGACGCTCTCGAAAAGAGAAGATGTGCGAGAGAATATCAAGATCACGAGGGCTTTTGTATAACGAGGGCATATATTAAATAAAACGAAGGGCGAACGGTTGAAATGCGCGAAAGGAGGATCTGACCAGATGCTTTGCTGATTCCTGAAGAAACGGGCATAAGAGGAGGAATTCTGGAGGTATGATAGACGCGTGAAGAACGGAAATGCTGACGACGCCGCGCGAGTAATTGAGTCGTGTCGGCGAAAAATTCCAACGCCGGCGAAGTGCACGTTTCTTCTGCTACACTCAAGAAGGAAACGAGAGAGGAGACAATCGAGAGATCCAGTAGCAAAACATTCATCTCGAGCTGAGAAAATGAAGGTACGAAGATATGAAAATCTTTAATAAGCGGACGTGACTATGAAAGTCAATGGACGAAAGTCAAGACGAAGATATAACATCAGACTGAGCTTGAGATTTTTTTGTTAAGCAAAACGATTTGACGCAACAATCTGAGACCTGACAAATCTGGATGGCTAGCTCAGTTTGAATAAAGTATAGAGGGAAATATAGAGAGGTGAGAGAAGGCGATGACAAATTTCCGGTCTTGTTGAGACCCCGTGTGAATCTCAGCGTGCAGGAGGCGTGAGACAAGGTCGCGTTGGATGTCCGTGCGGCGTGAATATCCGCGAATCGGGCAGGTTATACGCGATCGCTGCAGTGATCGCGCGCGACGGCGGATATCCGCGTTCGTGGCCGCGCACGCGACACTGTCATCATCACGAGAATCATTCCGTTGTCTTCCCCACTCGTCGGCGGCCACATGACTTGACGATTGCCTCTTTCTCCTCCCGCTGCTGCTCCTGCCCGTTGACCGAAGGCGGCGGCGGCAGTGGCGGCGACGACGTCACGGCGACGTCGACGTGGACGATAGCGACGAAGAGTCAACGGCTGACAACGCGGTGTGGTGGAGGTTCGATAGTTAAAACGAGTAACACGCGCCGCTGGCGATTCAGTCGTTCGCAAGCTGTTGGTCCGCAGGTGCACGACGTGCGTGGGTGCCTGCGAGAAGCGCGTGTATGGAGTGTGTATGTGAGTGGTCGCGTTTTCGCGGATCGTCATCTGCGTGTACACGTGCGTGGTCCATAAAAGGGAGCTCTCACACACAGAGAAGACACGGAAAGATCGACCGAGAAGAATCGCAGCAGGGAACAAGAAAGAGAGAAAAAGAGCAAACATAAAGTAGTTCTTTAGAGGCTGCAGATCCTTCCTCTTCTTCGTTTCGGCAACCGTGGTGTGTCGTGACAATCGTGGTGTTTATCGTGGTGGCACGGTGTTACCGTCGTGTCGCTGCTGCCCTGGCAAGGGGTGGCGACGGTGGCGGTGGTGTTGGTGGTGGAGATATATATAGTAGTGGATGATAACTGTGGCTCGCGGGGGTGGCGAAACTGGAGCAGCCGGTGGCGATCGTCGTCGTCGGTGCAGCGGTGGAGCTATCATGTGCACGCGGCGGATTTTCGGACTGGCGGTCGTGGCCCTGCTGACTCTCGGCGGTCGAGCGCGCGCGTACACCAACCAGTGGGCGGCACACATCGATGGAGGAGAGAAGGTGGCTAGGCGAGTCGCCGAGGACTACGGATTTCGATATTTGGGCAAGGTCAGTTCGCTATTTGAGGCCCATCACGGGTCTCAGACCTATCGATTGGAATTGGGTCTCTCTTTCTTTTAATACATTGTTTCCGCGATCGTACACGGAATCTCTAAATTGTCATGGAAAACCTTTTGCACGACCGTAATGCGAATATGTTACGTTTTACGTTTTACGTTTTACGTTTTTTCCTGAAACGAACATTTGCCGATACAGCTGCTTTCGGTGGTAATTATTGTATTGGAATTGTTTAATTAATCGACTGTGATAAAATCGAACAGTTATGAGAAATTATTGACGAGTAATGGGTATTATTAAAATGAGATTAATTGATCCAAATACGTTTTGGCTTACGCAATACGATGGTTTTTTTTTAGACTGTATATTAATAGAAAGAACAATATTTAAATAAAATTAAGTAGAAGTATTAAATATTTCTAATTGAATCGTTGAAAATCGAAGGCATGCGGCGGAATAAATATGAATGTGTTATCATCAAGGTGAATTATACAATGCGCTTGAGATGAGATTTAATAGCACGTTCTTCCAAGTAACAAACAATCTACGCCATTTAGTTCTAGCAGCTCGATTAGTACACAACATCCAAGTTAAAATTACAAGATTTATCCACTTGACATTAATAGTTGCGGTAAATTTAAATGCGAATTTGAGAATTAGAGAATTATATTTTCATGTAGAATAACTCGACAATGTGATGAGGGAAACCGCTTTGTACTTTAATTAACTTCTATTTCATTATTCATTCGTGAAGTTAAGAAGTGCAGAGATCGTTTCAAATCGATCTCTTTTCATAAATTGGATGTGCGAATTAATATTTAAAGAAGAAACATATGCTACAGTGAGCGGTTTAAATATGCAATTAACGATCCGCAAATACGTTTTCGTTGAATTTGTTCGCTGATATTAGCTTTATTTCCAATAGAGGTATTTTAAAGAGAAACATAATTCTATTGAAAAAGATATTTTAAAACGTTTTATAATCTTCAACATATCTTGATATTTTTATTTTGAAATCGAAAGATATATAGAGACTTATCCCTTTTCACTTTGGTAACATACTGGCCTCAAAGGAAACTTTCGTACGATAACGTTTGAAATCGAAATTGGCGGAGAGTTGAACTCAATACGTTTCCAACCGATAGATCTTCTGCTCCTACAGAGTATCTGGTATGATATTTTGCTATGAGTTAATAAACCTGTTAACTGCTAAATTGAAATCCTTATGGAGCTCTATTATCTCATTTAGTTTCGTTCATCGATACGATTGTCATTCCAAGTGAGTGCAATATTCTCATCATTTTCATTGACAAAAAGCTCTATTATATAAAAAGTTCTATTTTTCCTACTTTTTTCCTTGAAGAACACATAACCGATTTTTAGTGGCACTTGATTTTTCATCATTTTTTGCGATTCATAGGAAACATGTCGATTTCGAAACGGACATCGAATCCATTGCCGTATTTTTCACGCCTTCTATGATCACAATGGAAAAATTTCCCGCTACTCGTTCATACCGTTTCATCATGCTCTTTTTTATCAGCCTAGCTATCGCCAGGGAGATCTATATAGTGCACTTCGTCGATCCGCTGTGTAATAATTCTTGGATTGTAATTTGTTCGGAAAATTATATAATTTTGTTTGGGAGAGAGATTCGGTATTTTTAGATTTCGATTTACATCTTTCTATACGAAGCAGACATGATTTCATTTTGATACTTAATCAAACACATGCGGAAAACATGTGATAATTTCTCTTGGTTTGCTTTATGATATTTCGATTATGCATGCGTGTGTACGTGCTGTAAGAGTGCATACACATCGGTTATGTGTTCTTCAAGAAAAAAAATAGAAAGAATAAAACTTTTTATATAATAGAGTTTTTGTTAATAAAAATAATGAGAATATCGAATGCACTTAGAATAAGAATCGTATCGGTGAACGAAACTAAATGAGATAATAGAGCTCCATAAGAATCGATTTCAATTTAACAAGTTAATTTATTTACTAACTCATAGCAAAATATAGGTATCATACCAGACACAAATATATTTTAAGAAAAAGATTTATGCACATAAAATGAAATTTATATACGTATAATATGCAGATTTTTAACAAATATTACTTTTTAAAAGAATTAAAATATTAATTAAAAGTTCTCTCTATTAGATTATATTCAATAAATGCGAATTTTTTTAATTAAAAAGATTCGAATTAGGTGATTCGATAAAATTTTTACAGTATAATCGTATTTAGAATTGATCACAGAACGAGGCTTTTTATATCAAGCAATTACAATTCATTCGTGCTATCTATCACAAGATAACGATCCAATCCTGGATACACCCGACCCAAGATTCCTGGAGCCGATCGCTGACGTAAGTCTTGATGACGTGTGCCTCTGTTTCAGTGACCGTGAAGGCCGCGATGTAGACTTCATTGTCGCAGTTGTTACAGACGGAAATTAACCTCCGTGGCAATCTCCTTTCTGCCTAAATAGCTCACGATGGAGAATCAAACTCACTATCTTTGGTTTCCACGTCAGTTCTTCTTTAATCGGGTACAAATGGTAGACTTCAATTGGGAAAACCGCGTACATCGAACCACCGAAATGTTGATGAAATATCGCATTCGCGATAAAGCGATCAAGTTAAAAATACCCTAAATTTTAAATGATCGAGCAAGTTCTTATTGGAAACTTTTTGATTTCTTAATATAATAAAAAAAAATATAAGTTTACATTGCGCTTGCGATTTCATTTTCATTTATTAATCTTGTATTGAATATGGTTTTATCTTAAAAATAGAACCGGTTATGCTATTGAAGGTAAAAGGATAAAACACATATGTCCTTGCTCTATTGTTCATTAACGTAGCGAGTTAACACATTAACAAAAGTAGATAAATTGCTAAACAAAAAACTAAGTGCTTTGATTATCGCAATATTGTTTACGTGAGAATTATTTTATATATTAAATAACACTTTATTAATATAGTTATTGCTATCTATAATATATCTGCTAATATCTTAAAGTGGTTTACTTCGACGTATATGACTCTTGTGTAATTTTCCTAACAATGAAGCAGATATCTATGCCTCGCTCATTCTGTTTCTTTTTGTAATTGTGGAGCGGCGAAGTACGACAAAGAGCCTGGTTTGTAATTGCGCGCGTATACACTGATACTACGATTTTTAAGATCGAGTAACAACAGGATGTTACAACTAAGGGGAGATAAGCGCGTATACACATTTCATCAGCGCAAAAACTCATCCGTTTAATTTAGTTCATGAAAAATTTACATTACTTAAATAATTCGTTCGATCGTGTGTATTATTTTCTTTTTTCTTTATTTATTTATTTTTTTTTTGACACTCATGCGTGAAGCGTGATCTTGTACATCATTACTGTCGTAATCGGTATTGTAATGCGATAAACAGAATTTTAAACGAGAATTTACGGAATTGCTACGAAATTTTAGCCGTATTAATCTCTCTTGCGGAACATGGAAACACACGAGTTTTCCGTGTGTATCAGCTGTTCCGTTACGCGCCAAAGTGGCCTCGAATGTTTGTCGATTTAATTTTGCAAACGGCTACAATCACTTGCGAAACCCCGTATGATCACGACCGTCCGTTTATGAACACCTCGATAATAGGACGAATATACATATATATTGAATGCTCTTCTGGTTTGGTATATTGATCTCTCTCATGTTGCTTTTCGTGAACTTCATAATTTTCTCCGAATAACTTACATACGCTGAATATTTTTCAAGATAAAAGTAGCAACATGCATAACGTCGATTATGCAAAATATGCATTAAACATCCGAGCAGAACAATTCGCAAAAACAGAGGAAACATTGAGGAAATAAATATTGAAAAACTGAATATTATTTAACAGCATGCAGTTTCTCCATTTTACAGATAATTATGAATATTTTTATTTATTATTGTTTTTCAAGTTAATGAGCTTCCATTTGGTATACATATACGTTTGCTATTGTTCCGATATGTTTTTTTAGTATCTTTTTATCTCGATTTATTAGATTAAACATACCTAAAAGATAACACGATAATTCACGTCCAATTAACGTTTCTAAGAAACGATGTAGTTTTAAATAGGTCACTTTGACAGATAAGCTATTTTTTTAATATTTTGATAAGCTCTTTAGACTGGCTGTGTTCGCTTTGGCGTTCACAATGTTTTAAGTGTCGTTTCATCCTTGTTGTTTAATATAATTAATAAAAGTTGTAAATATTATAATAATTAATAAAAGTATTAAACAAGGACAATTGATATTGACAAGCACTGTAAGCGACAAAGCAAATGCGGCCACTATGTTGAAGTAATGACTCTTATTTTTCAATTCCACAATCCTTGAAAAAGTTGTGATATCATGCCTTATCAAGCAGACAAATTTACGTTAATTTTATTATTAAATTGACTTTATCATTTTAATTATATTTTCTTAATATGAACATTTATATTTAAAAAGGTTTATATAACATAAATTTTTAGAAATTTTTTGAAAGAGTTTTGTTAATTTTAATATTAATTTATGCATTAATTATAAATATCAGAGCTTATTAATTGGATCGCAATAAATTTTTTAAAATTATTTCTGTGACAATTCTACTTCAAATTATGATGTGAAAATTTTAAAGCTGCTAAACAGTTTAATCTATTTTTTAAATTTGCTATTTCTATTTCTGTTTTTTAAATTATTATTTATTTTGATATATTTGTTTAGATTTTTTATGCACATTATATACGTTTCATTGTCTAAAAATTTTTTAAATGTATTAAACATTTTCTGTCTCTCTTTAAATTATTTTAAGACTCTTATTTTAAGAATCAGTAAATTTCGATAGATTTCAATCAATAGATAAAATTGATAAGATACGATATAGATAGAGTAGAATGATTCGGAAAGGGAAAACAATCACAAAGAAATTCTTTTTCACGATAAACTGAACGACCATAGAAAGATTTATCTGCTTTTTATGTTACTTCTAGAGTAACTCTCTTTCTTCGTTATATCTTGTATCAAAGACAAAAAAAATTCTCACAAAATGAATATATTTCAGCCTGAATAAATAAAAGTTTTTTAAATTGCGAGACAACTTTTTCTCGAAATTTCGCCAATTTCTTTTTACTTGGAATTCACAAAACTTTTTGTTGCTCCTGTTTTTGGGCTGGAGGTCTTTTGAAACATTTGCGTTGGACCTTTGTTAGATTTTACGTAATGATAAAAAGAGTTCTGCCGAGCAGCTCTTTTTAAAAGGAGAGAGGACTATTTTTAGCATTTTGAGAGAGGACTATTTTTAGCATTTTGAAGAAACCTAAAATCTCAAAAATATCTGAAACAACTTAGTTGTATCTTTATCGACATTGTCATCATGAATCTACTTGAGTTGCATTGCATTCTATAACAGCATTTCTTCGACTTTATTGGCAGTCAAAGTAAAATAACACAAAGCGAAATAATAATTGTTACAGAATAGCAGTATAATTGCCTAATAAAAAGTAATTTTTGTGGAATTTACAAAAGGTTCGGTTTGCAATTTTGATTGCAAAGTTTCTTTCTCACGAGAAGGAAACTTTTTTCGTTTCTTATTCATAAAATTATATAATATTGATATCTTTTCTCCTGAACAATTTTGAATTATAAATATTTTATTTTATATTAATATTTTGATATCTGAATTAATATTTTGATATCTGAAGAAATTATATTTTTGAAATATCTTTCATATTTTAATTATATATACATTATATGTAATAATTTATCATATATAAATATAAATTAATTCCTAAAGATTGTTTAATAATACAAAATGGTTGGATATAATAGGGCAATAGGAGTTAAGCACGATAATTCTTGTACAAACCAATATGGTTAACAAAACTTTAATAATAATTAATCCGCTTACATGTTTCGGCTCACTTTTGAGCTATCTTTAGAGACAATATGATGTTGCAACCACAAAAAATCTTTTCACAAACTAACCCACTTCAGTGAGCTACCTCCACCCATTAACGGAATTGTCTGGCTCAAAAGTGAGCCGAAACATATAAACAGATTAATTATTATTAAAGTTATTTTGTTAACCGTATTGGTTTGCACAAGAATTACCGTATTTGACTCTTATTGTCCTGTTATATCCAATCATTGTAATAATTTACCAATTGATGTTGACATTTTTTTTTTATTACGAGTATTAATCTCGGAAAGAGAGATCATTAGTCTCTTTAAATTTTACGTCTCTGTTACGCATTGTGATTATTTGCCGAAAAAGCTTCATTTATCTATCTATCGCGTATCGTATTGGTTTTATTTCTCGTTTTAATGCGGTATCACATTTAGTTCAATAGACGAACTGTCCGATAGAAAACTGAACACACCAGTTTTCGTATAAACGTGATAGTCGAAATTCTGGTGGACAGTAACTGTCCGGGACTTTAAAACTAGTTAAAACTTGTCCGACGTGGACAAGAAATACGAGCCGTTAAACGGAGCCGTTCGTTCAAATTGCAACCGCGGATATCTAGCTACGTACGCTAATTTTGTCCGCGGTAAATGTGTTATAGGCCATTATTAATTTATCGCTGTTATAACGGAGCTCAATCTGAACAGCTGTATGGCGGGACTACCATTACGATGCGTAAGCCTTCTCACCTCGAATTTTAACTACGAACCGATGTTGTTCACTTTAACGATGTTATGCATTAAATCTATGAATATAGTTCATTACTTCTGTAATGCATTCAAATCACTTGTCGGAGAAATCATAATAATGTAATACTCAGTAGAACCAATCTTGAACGTGAAAATCCAATAATTTCGTCATCGGCAATTGACCGGAACGAAAAAATTGTGGTCATGCACTTTTTATAATGATTCAGCGTCTTTGTGATCGCTAAACTGAATACTTTGAAGTTTGTATCTTTAGTTAGGTTTTATTAAATTATGTGTTTTAAGATAAATTTTTGGACTTTGTGGAAAAATATTTGATATTTATATAACAGTAATATATGCTTTATTATTATATTAAAATAAATATTATTATATTAATATTATAATATTAAAATAAGATACACAGAAAAGATAGAAAAGATATAGAAAAGTTCTATTCTTTTTCAAAACATGGATTACAATATTTTTCTTAAAATATCAGCTTTAACAAAAAATTATATGTTTATTGTTTTGACTAAATTTTATATTTTTAAGGAAAATTATATATCTTTTTATTTTTTTTATATATTTTCTTGGATTATGTATATAAAATTAATATTCTTATGTTACTGTTTTTAACAGATTTTTAATTATAATTAATATATATAATAATATATTAAATATATAATATATTAATATATTAATAAATATATAATATAATAATATATTAATATATTAAATATATATAGGTATATAAATATAAAATTATAGGTGTACACACACACACACACACACACACACACACACACACACACACACACACACACACACACACACACACACACACACACGAGCATTCACACATAATAGCATTTTATAATTATTTATGACATGCCGTGTTTAGCATATTTGCAATTATAACAGGAAAATGCGTTTCCTATTACTTGAACTCGAGATACATTTTGTTTTATGCGACTCTGCAAGTCGATGAAAAGGCGAGCACGCAAAAGAACATCAGGTTCTCATATTTACAGTTCACTTGCATCCTCGCCACTTGAGGGGTAGAGGGGTGACTATATCACATTAAGTGAATACTCGAGGCGGCTTTTGTCTCTTATGAGTTTTCATAAATGCTGCTTACTTCGAGATCGAACGAAAAGGAGCAAAAAAATAATGAAGTTTTATCGTTGCATGACAAAAAAAAATTTGCTCCTGAAATAAACTTGTCGTTAAGTTAATTTTTATGGTTAATTTTATGTGACATGTTTTTAAAAAATACAATGTACTACTATTTTTGCAACATATTATTAAAAAGAAGTAAAATTTATTTAATTTTTTAATAATTGCCTAAAATTGAATGTTTTGAATTATTTGTGCAAATTAATCAGAAAATTAGAAATGAAAGAAGATTTAATTTATAAATATTTATTGAATACATATATGTATATAAAATAAAATTTAAATTTATTTAATTTTAACAACATAATATAGTACATTTATTATTTAATTTTACTCTATTTCATGTTTCATATTTTTATTTATTTCATCAAAATTCAATTATTAGTTATTTTATATTTATAATTATGCGAATAAATAAAAAAATAAATTAATTTTTACTATTTTTTTGAAGAAAAATTTTCAAATCAGAAATATTCATACAAAATATATCCATATAGACTAAATTATTTTATTTAAACATTAAAAATTACATAATTTTAAATTATTTTTAACATATATTTGAAATTTTTAATTGAATTTTTTAACAATAATTTACGGATAATTGGATTATGTATAATTTTAAGTGAATAATTTGACAATGATAGCTAAAATTTACATTTTACATAACAAATTGATAATTTAAGATACACAGAATCCTGTTTTTTGTTTTGTTTACCATCGATATTTAATAGCATGTTGCGAAACACGTTATGTGATAAAAGTTTTTTTTGACAGCTATTGTGTTAGTTGTATTATATATGTAGGTATATATAGAATTAATAAAACGTACATTTTTTTGTGCTAGGCATCATTTGACCTCTTTTTTTTTATAACAAATGTTTGAATAGCGATGAGAATAAAAACAGGTAGACAGATCCAACTTTTTTCCACGTAATATAAGCGGTGTAATGTAAACATGGCTACTATGAATCTATCAAAATGACTAGATTTACTAGTTCTCAAGTTTTTCTATTGCGTCATTATTTCACGTTTTGTTACAGCCGTGCACATTTCAGATTAAGATTATTTTACATTCGATGTTGTACTTGTATATGAACTTTAAAACATACAATGATTAATTTTTATAAAATTTTCATCTCGGTTTTCACTAAACAAAAGATTGGGCTATAAATCTGTGGTATAATTATCATTTGAGAAGACATCTGATGATACGTGATTGCACTGTACCATTTTTGCATCACTTGAAATTGTTTCAGAAAAGAAAATAGAAAAGAAAATAGTTTTAACGCGCTCAGGCAATGTAATCTTTTTTACGATATTTAAATTCATATATTTTTCATAGCATGTCTCGACACGCTCCTGTAAACCCATTCAATCTGTTTTTTGGTGTATCTTAAATGCGCGTGAAAGAATTATATTTTATCATTGATATTGCTGTTTGCCTCAGCAAAGCGAAGTTGCTTCATTCTATTAAAAAAAAAAATTATGTTCAAAAATCGATTTGTCCTTCGACACGAAATCGAATTTCATCATCGCTCGACATTTACGTTGCAAGTAATTTTCTCTTTCATCGATCTCCCTTTGGTTTAATAACATTTTGGATCACCAACGAAGCAATAATTCACATTAATTGCCTGCACAGAAGAACTTTGTTGTTTTTTGACATCCCTTTATAAGTACATAAAATAGTGCTGTATTTGATAGACATGTTGTGACAATCAATAATTCGAAATACTAGAATTTTTTGAGAATTGCTTTTAATATTGTTTTATCGTGAATCAAAAAGCGATCATTAATCCCTGTTTTTGAAAATAAAATTTCTCAACAATAAATTTTTCTTTTAGCCATTTTTGACAAACCGTTTATCACGAATAATGTTCTTTTTTGAACTATTGATTTTATCATTTATTTGATTTTACATTTCAGATTCTTACACATGAATTTTCAAGGAAAGTGTTATGTATTACGAGTATGCTCCTGAATTAAATGATGAAAAGTAAGAAATGCATTACATATAAAGTCAATTTTAAAAATTGTACACCATTTTTTATTTATATTCTGAGACTATAAATAATATAGAAATTTAATGTAATGACGTTTGTCGAAACTGAAGATTAATATAATTAATGAATGCGGTTGCTCTTAATGGCACTTGACGCCTTTTTTTTCGAGCGTCTGCCGACGTTGAATGTCAATGATCATAATGCACCCCTCCAATCTTCTACCCATCGCCGACATTGAAAAAGAAACGAATCATTAAAGCATTTTTACTGGTGGAGTTGCAGCAAAATTTTTCAGTCTAGACATCGCCAAAGAGAGAGTGTGCGGAAGCCGACGGAAGCATTCAGATTGCATCTAAAAAGAGACGGAATGAGAGAGAGAATAAGAGAGAAAAAGGGCAGCGAATTGATCGGTTAAAATTTTCTTACTTTTTCGAACTTTCTTCCTTCTCTCTCTTCTTCTTGACCTCGTACTTTAGTTTTTCTATGCGACTTCGATCTTATGTATTTCTAGCAAGATTTCTAGTTATGCAAGATGTCTCTGCTTCTTGCAACTTCTGGGTTCAAAGATTTAACGACGATTCTTTTTAACGACGAGAAATCCTCATATTAAATAAATATTATTTGTCACAGATATTTTTTTATTAGAAACTAAAAACCGTTTAAATAAAAAATCCAATTTTTCAACGAAATATCTTTTTATCACTCAGCTATTTTTATTTAAATTAACAAAAGTTTTAATTAATTTTGTATTACAGTATTTTTTCGCGTATAAATTCGTGCTGTTTTATCGCATTGTAAAACTGAGTATTAATAATTATAATGTGTGATAAATCGAACTTATTTTATATAATCGTTTTTTTCTAGAGATTGCCAATGCATATTATAAAAAATTTAATTAATACTGTTTCTTATATAGCGATTAGAGAGAATGAAAGTCATTATTATAATTTAGATAGTGTGAAGTAAGTGAACATTATAAAATGGCAAGAATGTCATGCAATCGATTTCTCTATGCTGCAACTGTACTACTATATTCTAACTGTACTACTATATTCCCTGTCTTAGATCTGAAGACTGTCGTAATCCACTATTCAATTAGATTTCAAGTTGCTCTCTATACCAACAATCACTGGTCCACGAATGGTTTCACCAATCTTTGCATTAATACTAGAATTGATTGGAATGATCATTGTGGTAAAGGATGAAGATAACAATTTATTGAAGGAAAATTATTGAAAAGATCAGAATGATCTTTAAAATGATTTCACACACACATCGTAAAAAAAATTAATATTGTCGCTGCAATATTATTCAATAGTTATTGAAAGTTTATAGAATATTAATGATTAATTAACATTTTAATATAGCAGTGTCCTATTTATTTCAACTAATGTTTCATTTATCGATCCTTCTAATTTTAATTGCTCTTATTATTTCATTATCTAATTACACAATGATTACGAAACGATTGATTTTAATTATAAAATTTATTAGTGTCAATATCAGATAACAATAAATGAAATATACTCAGAAAACTATATGACACAAGCATATGCAATTTGTAAGAGGACTTATCAGAAATGTTATCAGAAAGAAGAGCTGTGCATGGCACTGTAAAGATACATAACAATGCAGACAGTAATTTTCGTGATCAAATTTTTAGGGATGGCAAACTCTTCAAATGCACGTCGAGCACGTTGTCCATTTTCTCGCCGGCTTCTTCTCTCAAACAATGTCATCTCGCCATTATTATATTCTCGTGCGGAATCTCGATCGCGCTCTCGGTGGGCCAATCGCACGCTCTTTATCGATCACCGTCGATGGAACGTAGAGCGATTCTGAGCACCGCGACAATGGCCGTCGCCTTTGGAAGTTCAAGCGTTGCCGCACTTAAAGCTACGCGCATTTCCGACCGACATGTCGAAGTGCACCTCCCATTCCATCGAGCGTGTGTCAAACGTTAGAGCCGGTTACCCCCGGATGCCAATTTAGAGCCTGATAAATCAGTCTAATAGGAAGTAAGGTAAAATAAGATATTTACGATAAGATTTTTATGCTTTTGTTTCCACGTTGAAATTGCGATTGGCATTTGAATCATTAATAAACGGTAGAAGTAAGAATAATTTAGTTACGTTCATTTCAGCCTTTGCATTTTTCTTTAGAAAGAAGATTTGTAAGATAAAATGAGATATTTTTATTGAATATACATATAGCAGTATCTATTCCACAATAATTTTCTTTTAATTGTTCTTTACTAAATAATAAGATGGAAGATAAGATGTAAAAAAGAATTTAACAAAATCGAGCTACTGATTCATTTTTGAAGTAAATGTATCTGTGCATTTTTATACGTTTCTTATAAAATTTTTTGCAACTTAGAATTACTGATTATTTTTTATTTGTTTACTATTATTTTTATTTGTTTACAAGTTAATTATTTTACATTGTATATTATATTTAATTATATTTTAATATATTTTAGTATATTCTTTTATATACATTTAAATATACATAATAAATTTTTATTAAAAGTTTTGTAAAGATTGTGGATGAAAAAATAATTATAAAAAGAGTAAATATCTCTAAAAATGACTAATGTTGAAAACATAAGATAATGGAGTTTGTTAGCAAACTGGTTGCACAAAATCGATTTATCTCGACTGTCTCGTTCCACATGTATTATAGTGTTTGACATTGATACATCGGAGCGAAGTATCAATTGCGGTTAGCGTTGCGGTACAGCCTTGCACTTGTGAGTAATTTTGCAATTGAGAATCATGTGGTCCATACGAGGATAGTCTATTGCTCGCATCCTATCCGACGTACTTACACATATAGATATCCTGTTGGAATATATTATACGGATCGATGATATACCGGCTTTTCGATGTT
Source organism: Atta cephalotes (assembly GCF_000143395.1). NCBI lineage: Eukaryota > Metazoa > Arthropoda > Insecta > Hymenoptera > Formicidae > Atta > Atta cephalotes. Next base: position 3,538,147 of record NW_012130071.1, read on the forward strand.
TCGATTTACACCTTTCAGTATTGACTGTCGACGCTGTGGCATCAATTTTACCATGAGTACGAGTTCGCGTAAATTGCATCTTTTCTCTCCCCCCTCGCGACGCAGTTTTCCTTCACCTTCATCCAATATCGCAAATATACGGCATCAGCATTGCGCTAAAAGGAAAAGGAAATGGATTCTAAGCGCGTCGTCGATATTGTATACAAAAGAAAATGAGATTCAACAGAAATAGACCTTTTTGTTTTTGTTTTGTTTTGCTGAAATTGCAATTGGCGTTTGAATCATTAATGAACCGGTAGAAGAAAGAATAAGTTAGTTACATTCATTTCAGCGAAAAGCATTTGTCTTTAGAAAGAAGATTGCTTGTAATTATTAATGATTGAAAAGTTTCTTTATTAGATTCTTTTCTCTTTTACACAGCACTTAGTTTCTCTATCAATTTTCTATCTATTAGTTTCTTTATTTATAATGGCTCGTCGCCATTTTGTTGTTTACACATTTGTTGAATTTACATATACATGTATAATTGTGAATTACATTATTCATTATTTTTAACGAATCTAACAGTTTAAGGCTAAGTTAAATTATTTAGTGCGATTGAATTAATTTATTTATTATAGATCATTTTTATTTATAATGCTCATCACCATTTTATTGTTTACACATTTGTTGAATTTACATATACATGTATAATTGTGAATTACATTATTCATTATTTTTAACGAATCTAACTGTCTAAGGCTAAGTTAAATTATTTAGTGCGATTGAATTAATTTATTTATTATAGATAATAGAAAAATACATAATATATATAAAAATTAACTTATATATATTATATATTAGATAATATGCAAATTTATATTAAAATCGATTCAATAAATTTTCGTTTATTCGCCGTTTAATTTTCTGTGCCTAATGCGGCTTTTCATCAAAATCCGTTTTAGTCTTCTTAATTGGAAGCGTTTTCAATTCCATTCGATCTCATTCTCCCTGATTTCCGTGGAAAATAAGTGCGCTCCGGCTGGACCAGTCTGTCTCGTGTCTGCAAGAGGAAAGCTGAGTAATCAGCCTCATTGATCCGACTCCTCGGTGCAATGACTCTCTCTCTGCAGTTGCGGTGTACGCGCGTGCGAACATGCGTATGTGTGCGTGCACGCCAGACGCACAACATGGAAACCGCATTCGCAAAAACCTGGGCAGAAATAAATCTTATGGCTTTCCGTTACGAATCTCGGTAAGAGTGTCACGTGATGCAGGAAATAGAATTTTTCCTCTTTCTAGAACTTCTGATGTAAAGCTAAGAGATCCTTACAAATTAAATCTTATTAATTATTTAACTGAATCCTTTTTATTTTGTACTTAAATTAAAAATGATATAAATCATTTTTTACGATACAGATTTTTATATTTTTTTATTTTCATTTCATACAGCTAAAACAAAGTTATTCACTTACGCAACATCAAAACTCAATTCAGAGAGGATAAAGATGAAAAGTAATGAAAAAGGTGAAAGAATGAAAGAAATAGTAAAAAGAAATATTACTTCTGACTCATAAAAAGAATAAAGATAAATGAAAACTATGAAGTTCATAGCGTATCAAGGAACTCATAAGAAATATTCATGAGGGATTTTACCGCCACTTCGTTTTAAGATTATAAACATAAACGCAGCGATTATAATTAACATAGATTTTTTTTCTTTATGCGTAGTAAAACTAATCTTAATGAAAAAGTCGAAATATTATCCTCAATTAATCGCAGGAATTTTAACAAATAATATATAAATACGGATTATTGATTGTCTTGCAATAATTGTACAATACTCTAATAGCGTATTTTTAATTAGAGATAATAATTATAACAATTAAAGTTGAAAATTGTAATATAAAAATGAGATGTATGTTATATAATATATATGAAATAGATGTCAAATTATAAACGCATCGGATCAATGATCGTATACAATTTTGCATATCTATATTATAACTTGCAATTTGTTGAATTTCATAATTTAGATGAAATTCATTTTTATTGGTCATCTTATTTTGTTACTCTTTTTGACTTTTTGTTACTATAAACTGATACTACAAACTATCAATTAATATTGACAAATTAATTACTAATAATTACAAATTTTGATTATTACATGCAAATTATTTTATTTTTCTTTAAATGAAAATTTGAATTGATCAATTATTATGTATTGTTTAATTCTTTAAAAAATTATGAAACCACATATTAAATATAAATTTTTAAAGAGTGAAGCTTTGATTTGTATGATTGGAAAATGGAAATAAATTTATTATTACTCTTTTATATGTTGTGAGTAATAGAAGTATTAATTTATAATCAAGAAATTAAAATATATATGTTATGTTTCTTCTAGTAATTCAATCGTTTTTTCCATTTGTTTAAATCATGACAATATTTATTAAAATATTTTATCATAACACTTTTATTTCTTTTAGAATGTAAAAATGTATAATAAAAATAATAATTAATTTACATATATACTTTTTTGATTAAAATAAAAATTAATTTTTAAAAATAAATATTAAGTGCAATAACAGAAGTTTATTAATTTCACGAAGAAAAAAAGAAAAAAATTGAAGTTTAAGTATTTGGTAACCGTAAAATAAACCAATTGATTGGCATACTGTTGTACAGGATGCAGTATTATTGTCATTCACGCGCTGACACTCGAACGAATAGGTCGCTTCACGAGCTGCTCTGTGTGTCTTCATTGTTATCTTTCGAAACGTGATTATTCGCTACAAACGAATGCAACTGTCAGCTCATATTAATTTTTTCTTGTAATTAGCCCTAATCGGAGTATTTGTTTCGAAATTTTCTTAACTGATATTCTCAAAAATTTAATATACTTTAAATTAATGTATTTTTATTTAAAGTTAATGTAATTGAACGATTTTTTTCACTTTGAAGATTAAAATCTGAGGAATGTAATTTAAAATTATGTAAGATGTGAAAAATTTTTAAATAAATATTATAAAAATTTATTATAAAAACATGTTTATTATAAATAATTTTTTATAGCGTAACTGAATAAAATGTCTGGATCTACTGACCTCACGAATATTGATTTAAAAGATTCTTAAGGATGTCGACAATATTTTACTAAAACAGATACACTACAAAAATTATTCATTTTACATCGAAGTGAAGTAGAAAGTCATGATTATTAAATACTGCAGATGCAGTAATATTGACTTATGTTAATTATCTTTCTAATGATATTCGAATTTAAGTAGGTATATTTCGCAGCGTGTATTGAGCTCATTCTACAATTACATAAGCGTAGTTGTACAAATGATTGTACTTGTACAAGAATTGATCAATTAAAGTTGAATATGAAGAGAATACTTGAGTGTGATTAGTTTTAATTTTTACAAATACAACCACTTACAACTATGCTTATGCAATTGTAGAATGAGCTTTAATCCCTTTGTTATTTTATGTATAATTTTCAGATAAAGTAATACGCAAATTATTAGTAGGGATAATATTAATGGTCAAACTGTGACTGTATATAATAGCGAATTCGATTGGACGCATTAATGCGCACTAGTGTATATTAAAGCCGTTGTATACCAATTTAATCTGCATAAAAATAAAATGCAAATATTTTGAATTATAAAGTATATAGATTTTACTTAACAGCACAATAAAATATATAGAGAATTTCATGGTTTAATCCGTTTTTATATCAAAAATTCTCTAAATCTTTTGGAGTGGAATCTCACTCCAAATTGAGTTTGTCTTGAAAAAAGAGTGAAAATATTTTTACTTTGAAGAGTGATAGATTTTCATTCTTTAGGAATAAAATTTCATTCTCTTAGAATAAAAAGACTTTTATTCTTTTGGAGTGAATCTTAGTCCAAAAGAGTGAATTCTAAAAAAAAGTGAAAATCTGCCATTCTTATTTAATGAAAAGTTTTTACTCTTTTTTTCAAGACTGGTTTAATTTTCATTCTAAAAGATTTAGAGTATATTTTTATGTTATTAGATATACAACTTTGCTCCCACCGTTTTTTTCCCGAAATTCGAGGCTTTAGTGTAAAAAACTGGTTATACATTTATGATTCAAAGTATTGTCCATCGCTGGCCACTACTTTCTCCCATCTTTCGGGTAGCGTACGAATCCCGCGTCGAAAAAACTGGTCATCTTTTGAGGCTATCTACGAATCAATCCAATTTTTTACTTCTTCATAAGACCGGAAGTGCTGGTCAGCCAAGCCGTGTGCCATTGATCGAAACAAGTGACAGTCAGAGGGAGCAACGTCTGGAGAATACGGCGGGTGGGATAGGACTTCCCATTTCAACGTTTCCAAGTATGTCTTGACCACTTTCGCAACATGGGGTCGAGCATTGTCATGCTGCAAAATCACTTTATCGTGTCTCTCGTTGTATTGCGGCCGTTTGTCTTTCAATGCTCGGCTCAAACGCATCAATTGCGTTCGATACCGATCGCCTATGATTGTTTCAGTCGGTTTTAATAGTTCATAATACGCCGAGCTGGTCCCATCAAATACAGAGCATGACCTTGGACGTCAAAATCACCGTTCTTGAAGCGTTGAAATCACTCACGACACGTTCTTTCACTAATAGCGGCCTCACCATAAGTATTTGAGAGCATTCGATGAACCTCAGCCGCAGATTTCTTCATATTGAAGCAAAAAATTAAAACCTCCTGCAAATGACGAGAATTTGGCTCGTAAACTGACATTTTCAATCGAGAATAACTTTAACGATCACAAATCGACTATGTTTCTATGGGGTTATGTTGACAGATGCCCAAGTTTATTGTATGACGTCTATGATCTATTTATTTCGACCACCACTTACCACTAAAGCCATCTATAGGAAAACGGCGGAAGCAAAGTTGTATATCTAATAATTTGGTTTTTTGGTTTTAATATGCATTAGTGCGTACTAAGTATATCCAATTAATCGAATTCATTATAATTTTTTTAATCATTACATTAAAATGTAAAAAATGAAATATACATTTGACGTCAAAGAAAATCGCAAAGTATTAAATATAACGATCAGTCATTACGGCGACGCGACTTCATTTTGCGTTGTTAGCCGTGTTTACGTAAGGTTGCTTTATCATTCACGCCGCGGAGAGATTCAAGTACGCAAATACGGGGTGAGCTAGTTAGTGTAACGGCACATTATTCTGTGCAATGTTGTCGTGACAAGTGGTATGGGATGGTAAACGCAATTATTTCTTGCAATTGTTATGATATTTTATCAATTGTCAGTTTGTTTAAAGGTAAGACTTTTTTGTAGGTTTATTAAGACAACCGTTACGTGTCAAAAAATATTTTAGTACATAGTTATTCCTGATATCGTTATCGAATGGCCGAATGATTAGTTATCTTTCGTTATTAATGGTAAAGAAGTCAAGGTAAAAGTTACTTATCATACTACGCAATTTATTTACTCAAAGTTGGAATAAAAGTGGAAAGGAGTTGAGAGATTATAGATCATCATTTTGTTAAGATAGCTTGGATGATAATCATTTTTATGTCGGGCAAATTTTTAATTTCATGCGATATTTCGTTATATAATAAAACACATACAGAGTGCGATTAATTTCATGATTCCAAAGAACGCACTTTGCAATTAATTTTTCGTGAATGAATTTTGTGTGAGTACCATGCAAGAACCAACTAACTAATTTGAGAGTGAGAAGAAGGAAACATCAGCAATCATGGAGTGAATAGATAATTTATTATTTCAAAATTTTTTATGAAATTAATTTATAATTATTTTGTTGTATACAACAATTATTTTTTTAATATTTATTTTGAAAATTGTTATTAGTAGATATACATCCAGATACGTGCAGATTATAATAGTATAAAAACATTATAAATAAATTTAATATCTCATTGATCCATTATCTTACAATGAGTAGGATAGAACTGATTAAAGTTGATATCTAATTATAAAATGCAGCTTTGATAAAAAATATTAGGTACCAATATTTTTTATATATTTATCCGAAATTCTTTTACCTGAATTCTTTTTATTTCCTATTGATTACCGGCATTATGCATAAATTTAAAAGATTCTTGAAACAAAGGGTAATTTACATCAAATGCAAATCATTTTTACAGCGAAAACTTTAAATAATGGTTAATAAAAAAAAAGCTTTTTTGGCTAAATTTGTATATAAAGTTTTTTGATTTTTTTATATAAGATATGCATATGAAAATATATTAATAATAAAAGTCTATTAATAATATCAATTTATTTTTTAATTTTATTACCAAATAAATCAGCAAAATTTTCGAGAAAGTTATTTCTTATATAAATAGAAAAATAGGGAAGAGAAGTAAGGAAGATCAAAGAAAAATAAAATAAAAATATAATAAGTAAAGTATTGACGTTCGCAGAATATGTTTTCATTTGAATTTCTTTCTGATTAGATTTTATACATGGCAAACATCGGAAAATAAAATATACATATGTATTTATTTAAAGTAAAAAATAACATATGTAAAAATAAATTACTAAAGATCATGTTAGCAAAAAATTATTAATATTTATTGTATTATATATAATATATATATTATTTTAATTTTGTTTCTTGTTGCTAAAATATTTTTAAAATAAAATTTAAAATCTGTATTTGGTCTATTATATTCATTTAATGTTATAAATACAAATAACTATGTACAAATAATTATAAGCAAGCAATATATTTATGATCACGATGCGATTAATAATTTTAATTATTAATTGAATTTATTCTTATATTAAGCTAATTTTTTATTCTCATCTTTTATAGCATTTATTTATTTTTTAATTTAATTTTTGATTTTATTTACTTAAATTTGCATGTAATAGTTAAAATATTTTATTAATAATCAACTTTATAATAATTAGTTGCGTTTGACAGAAAAAGCAGTTTTGCAATTATTGTAAGATTCTTTAATATAATTAGTTTATACATTTAGATTTACATTGTTAAATCTATACATTGTTAAATTTAATCACACAAATAATTGATTGCAACACAATAAGATTACGTATAAATCAAAAAATAAAATTAAGTAGTAGAAATTAATATTTATCTAAATTATGCAAATTGATAACAAATCGATATGCGTGTAAAAGTATAATTATGAAGTTGAGTGCGCAAATTTTATGCTATGAACCAATTTTGATCGCTTTTTGAAGTTCAGAAACTTCAATATTTCCATGTCGAAACTTTACTTTTTTTAGTTAATCTATAAAATGTATTTTTTAAATATTATACAATGTTTGTTGAACATTCTAGTTCGTTGGAGAATTTGTTGCACGATTTTAAACGTAGTAATATTTTAAAGTAAATAATCCATACTACATATAAATTCAGAGCGATTCTATTTAATTTCAAATATGCGAATTTCACATTTCAATTTGTATTTAATGTAAATTTAGCTTTGAAATATAAATATTTGCGAGTCCGCGTTTAGAATAGTTCAATATATAAAAGATTTTGCTTTGTTGACACTATTATAAATGTAAATTATTTGCGTTATAATTATTAATATGGACAATTACATTGAATTATTCGATAATTTAATTTTTCTGTTAATGACAACATATGTCAATTTTCTATGAACAATTTTTTAATTTTATAGACAATACGCATGTTTAAAAATAAGATATAAGATATAGATCTTAAAAATATTTTTATTAGATATTTTTATTTTTACAAAAGCTGTCTTAGTAACATCTTATTAATTACATATTCTGATTTTTGGATTTTATACTATTTGAATATTATTGCAAAAACAAATTTCTTTAATCGTCAACACTAATTATGTATCTTAATTAGAACAATTTTTTGTTATCAACATTATGAATATGGTTTTTATTTAACATATTCTTGTCCAAAATGTTTGAATTTCGTTTTACGTAGGGATTATGTAATTCCTTGAGAACAAGAATCTTGTCGATCGTTATCGGTTAATATTTCACGGTCACGGTGAATGATTTCTACTATATTAATGAATTATCCGGGAAAGATAGAGAAGAAGAGTGCCATTAATCATTTAAATTGCCATTCCCTTTAATCCGCCCGTAGACGTTCATCCGCGACAAAAATATAATCGGTCTGAGTTACGAGCATAATGCATTCCACCGCGAGTAATCGTTTGACCCACCTCATATAATTCATTACGTCATATTTCATGCCTCACATACGTATCTTGTGCATGGAATTACCTCTAGTCAGGATGATCATGTTCTTTGTAAAAGTTTCGAACAAGTTTCTTACTCGTTTTATTCTCGGTTCTATCGATCTTGAAACGAAAATCGTGGAGAGACGAATATTATTCGATGTAACTACAAGATACGCGAATCTGTAAAATGAGGTATGAGTAAGAGAGCTGTTCCAACATACTTCCATGTGTTACACACACGTGTTTCTCTGTTACTAATAACTTTATAAAATATTATTAATTATGGTTATATTATTTACATTATTTATAACAATATTGTGTAATATTACGAAGAATTCTCACTTTTAAAATATAGAGATGTGATGTGATTACTATATAATTTTAATAATTACAAATGTAGACATGAGAATACAAAATTATATGTAAATATTAAATATTTGTTTTTGAATATTGGAAAATTTATTATATTATCGCATTTAATATTGAATATTAAAAATGAATAAACAACATTTGAAATTTGAAGAAAAGAAAAAAACCTATTTCCCTTCTTCCTCCCCTCCCCCTTTCGAATTAATCGATGTATCGAAATTGAAAAAAGCATTTTTATGATTATTTTAAAGCAGTCTTTATCATTACAGCACGTTTTAAAAAATCGATTTTGAATAATGGATAAATTATTTAAATTACGATTTAAATTACGATTTAGCCATGACAATGGTAGTGCGTACCATGTTGTCGAATTAAGACATTTTCGAGCCGTAAAGTGACGAACGACTTCTTCTCACGAGCTTAATGACTCATTGATCTGCATAATGTGGATGGTCGGCCGTGCCATAATTCAAAGAGGTCGGAGATAAGCGCGTTTATCGACAAAACCGAGGGAGATTCACCTCGGATAGGTGCCTTCAATTACTTGATGCAGCACCCTCGACGTAGCGAAATTTCACGGCGGTTGAAAGGAGTCGTCTTTTATTCTTCTTTTCAGGCTACATTGTGTTCCTCTACCATTCTCCATCGTCATCACGATACTCATCTCTTTTTCCTTTATCTTGACCCTATACGGTTATGTCGAAATATGCGGTTTAAGGGTAAACCGCGTAATTATTGGCTAACGAAAGTAATTGGAACGAGATTTTTTCTTCTTCCTCTTCTTTTTTCAGAGTTTAGGAACTCATTTTGAACTTTTTAACTCCCGTTTTCATGATAGAAATTTAGTTGCATTTTTAGACAAGCGCTTTTATAACGAAAATTTAGTAGATATATTTTGCAAGTATGTAATAACTGCGCATCTATAATTATGTTATATGTATATTGATTCATAAAAATTTTCAAATGATTTTAGAATGATGAGAAAGAATAAATCAACTTTACAAATAAAGCTGACTTATGCGAAATAAGCAATAAAATATTATTGTATAAGAAAAGTAAATATAAATATTAAGATGGAATCACACGATGCTCGATTTCTTAAATAATAACATGTATGCAGTCGTTCTGATGTATGTTAGAATTCGTTCATAGATTGAACACATGCTGTACAATTGTACATGATTTTTATTTTTATTATGGATTACTTCATGGCTTATTTCCTTGCAAACATCAATTAAAAGAAACAATCCTATTGCTAATTTTATAATTTTTATAGTATTTATTTGTCAAACGACAGACTTATGCATCAAAACAATCGTAGCGATATTGTATGCATGTGTGCGTGCTTATCATTCAAAAAATTGAGCATTGTGTTATTCTTTCATCTTTAGGGAATTAATAAGTATTAGATAAAATATTAATATTAAATAATTAATTTTTAAAGAGAATAGAATATTTAAAAATAGAAAGTTTTAAATGGGAGAAACTTTAATCAGAATTAAATTAAAATTAAATTTTGTATAAAATCATTATCATTTTACGAAGAACGCTTGTTATTTTCCCATTCTAAATTTCTACTCATTTATTCAATCTCTCATTAAAAAAAACAACAAATATTTGATGTGCTGAAAGTGCGGTGTATTTTTTAATTTCCCATTTTAATTTCTTTCTTTTCTCGTACAATTATATTTTGGTATTTACAGCATCGATACATGGCGGTGATGTGAGAATCCCTTTCGAGTTATCAGCTTGCGAAATCCTCTTTCCGAATATTTTGCCAGGATAGACGATACCTGTTCTGATTCGTTAGAATAAATCTCGTGTTCACATATAGATTGTATGGTCGCGATTTTATATTATATTCAGCGGCAGTTAAGCATACATTTTCGACAATTATGCTTGATTGTATGTATTATCACATTGTTTAGCAGAAACATTTCACATTTCTACATTTTGCAGTAATTCGATAATTATAACGAATAACAAATTTTACGTTCGTGCTATAATCAATGCCTGTTTTTTTTTTCACAGATTATGTACCGTATAAAACATTATTTTGCAAGGATTTATATTAAATATCAAGGATTTATATTAAAAAATCAGTAATTGAAATTTCTCTTTATTTTTCACCATTATTATATTTTTTTTTTACTATGTAATATACATAACGACACATAATGATATATTAAAGCGACAGAGAATGTGAACATACATACGATGCGGATTACCTCTTCTCGCGGAAACTAATTGCCCTTTGCGAGCCCATACTCGCTGGAAGATTAGAACGAGTGATTAGCTTTTCCATGAGGCACCTGTTATAACCAATTATGCATGCCATAGCGCACGTATTGCTATTATCTTTGATCTCGAGGATTTAAATCGTATTGATCGAGGCGCAATTAAAAGCTAGTTAAATATTCTAATGGTTGGAATAGTCAAGCATTGACATGTTGATTGGCACGATTTATGACGTAGCTCGTCACAGTGGAGAATTGAATGCTCGTTGAATCGCATTTGAATATTTCCATCTTGACGTATTCCTGTTTTCGTGCAGCTAAATGTACGGCAACTAATTTAATTAACAGCTTTTCGTAGGTATAAAGTTTTTTGATGGAATTATTATTTTAAAACTAATTAATATTAAGTGCGAATATTAAATATGAAATTAACCAGGATCATCAAACATTTAGGTAGGTAAACAGATTGCGTAGATTGATCAATCTTAATTATCTTTGTTACACATGTAGTACAATATTCGATATTAATGCCACTTACATTTCTGCAACTTTCTCTTAATGATAAAAGGGTGAAAAAGGAGTTTTTTTTTACGATATTATTTTTAAGGGTTAATTAACCTTATCCCTTGTTTTTCATTTTTCTTATTAGTATAGTTAATAGCTGAATGAGGATATATGTGATTCTCTTCCAACGATACTTGGTAATTGAACGTTTTTTTTTTCAAACGAAATGTCGTAGTCGTTGGGCTTTATGCTGTGCATACTCGTTGTCGCAGCACTTGAAGCGGCACCACCACAAGTATTCGGAGCGGTCGCGTAATTATCCAGACTCAGCCGTTCGTTCGCCACGGTTACATGCATTCGAGAGACTCCGACACAATGACAAGCGCGCAGTAGAAATAACAGCGTCGGTTTCCGTAACCGGCACATAGTAACGTAGTAACGTAACTGCAGGACCGAATCTGGAGGATCGTCCCTCGTTAACGTTACGGCCGTTGAAACGAAGCGGTGCCGCCATGTTCAGGAATGGAATTAGGAAGCGGCAGATAGATATTTTTCTTCACAACTTGCACGGCGCAATAAATTATTTGTATTGAAATTCTGTAACACACACTTTTCATAAAGTAATATACTCTCTCACTTTTTTACTTCTTTTGCCTTCTTCAGTTTTTATTTGCTATTTTTACTCTGATAAAAGAAGGGGGCTGAGGAAAAACTCGAGATGAGATGGATGGGCGAATTTTTTGTGTTACGCTACTGTGAATTTCCGCCGCAGTTTTCGCACACTGAGTGTGTAATTCAATGTGCACACTCTCGTCGCGATGTATTTATAAATGGTACACAAACCTAGAAGGGAGACAGAGTAGGTCGAAAGAGAAAGAAAGAGAGAAACAGAGAGAGAATGAGTGTGAAAGAGTAAGGAGGGAGGGGTAGGGGAGAGGAAGAG
>NW_012130071.1:3551756-3557821 GCF_000143395.1 Atta cephalotes
GAGTAACTATTAACTATAGTAAGGGTAGTATATATATATATATATATATATATATATTAAATAAACGCGATAAAAATTAATATTCATGTAATAAATATTTCACCGAGAAAAATATTTTAGTTATATCAACAAGAAGTACCAAAAAAATTACATTCTGATATCATACTAATCAGAATTCTGGTTATCGTGATTAAATTTTTGTTTACCTCTGCGGGAATGTTTGAGATGTAATTATAAGTATTTGATATGTATCTTTCTAGTTGAATCTATCAACTTTCCAATTTCCAATTTATGCAACCAGATTTTTTTTCTAGTGTTAGGCTGGGTTGTTCCATTTTTCGGTAAACTTCAGCTCATTGTCTTACTCTCTTACTCTTTTATATGATTTTATTCTTTTACTCTTTTCTTTATCCAATAGATAAATTATCACATAGTTTATCTGCAAATGGAATAACTAAATGTATTTTCCTTTTTGCTATTGTAAGCACGTGTTAAATATTTATTACTTATTAGCATTCATTTCCACGAAATGAAGATATTTATAATCATATAATAATGATTATAATAACAAATGCAATGTTATGCAACTTCTTAATTATATGTTCATTAATTATTACAAACTTGTCATGAAGTTATAATAGTTTATATACATAAAATAATTTATATCAAAGATACTGCAGTATTTAACTTCAAATATCTGTCTATTTCTGTGTCAATCTCTTATTTTAGATATGTAATGTAGATTCAACGGCCCATAATATTTTATGTTTGATGTACCGAGAGGAGAAAGCATAGAAATCCGGTAAAATGTGAATAGAAATTGTGGATAGGGAAATTGAACGAGAGAATAATTCATGTTAAAACGACGTGAATTCTATCGTAACGAGGGACCTCAATTTCATAATTACATGTGCTTAGTTTTATCGTCATGCCGTTCCACTTTAGTATCATAAACTATTATGCCTGCCCTCATTAATCTACTCAACTTCGCTATCTTTGCTTGCAGCTTCTTTATGACTTGCTAAAATTGAGTATGTATAAACTTATATTATTTAAAAGATTAATTTCTATTCTATGTTCAGTCCACACAATGTACATATTTAAACAGATTTACGTTCATCAAAAAAAAATATTAAACTTTAAAAAATTTCCGCGTGCAATGAATAAAACTGTCACTTTTTCAGCATTTGATGAATAAAAATTTTAAATTGCAATGTATATTTTTAACATTTTCGTCTCATAACTGTTTCTCGTTGGTTTACGCAATTCACGGATTTACGCGTGATGATCCTCAACAGCGCATATATTTGCTATGTAAATATAATACTTACATAAAAAATATTTTATTCCGTTAAATTCTTGCAATATCACTACCTTGCATTAAATGTTGGCACATATGTTTAAATGCATTGAAAAGAAAATAGGTTTCTCTTTTCTCTCGTTAATTGTTGAAAACGCTAAATGTCGATATAAGACTTTAAATACTATATATAAAATACTTAACAAGAAATACATTTGATACTTGTAATGATATTTTTTGTAAAATACGGAAATAATTTGTTTTAAGTAAAAATGAGACAAAGGATGAACAATCTTTGAGCAATGAGAAAAAAATAACGGTAAATACGACAAATTAAATTTTTATAAGGAAGAGTCATTTTAGTTTTCATCCAAGAATATTGCTCTGCTCGAACGTAACTATTACTGAACACTTCGTAAGTTAAAGATCGTGTCGTGGGCACCGAGCCATTCGTGTTCATGTCTGGACCTTCCAGAGACATTTTAGGCACATCCGTAGCTAGATCGACTAGTGAGAGGAGCGATCGTTGAAGCGAAAGAAGTGGCAGACGCGCGGACGACAGAAATAGTAGAGTCGAGACGTGAATAGGCAACGAGGACGGAGCGAAGGTGGTATCGAGAGACGGCGAGTATATAGAGACGCAAGAACGATTGTGAGATGAATAGAGAGGGAAAGAAGTGCAGTCAAGTGCAGGTGTTGAGCTTTTGATGGAACATGTCCGAGATGCGCGCGACGTTTATAAAACTAGGTTGATTTAAATTGAATTTGATGTGTATTCCTTCTATCTTCTCAACGCCTTCCTATCTTCTCTTCTTCTCTCTCTCTCTCTCTCTCTCTCTCTTTCTTTAAATAAATTTAACTTTTTCTCTCTTTTTTTCATTTTTTTTCACGGTTTTTCTTTCGCCTCTTCATTCTCGCGATCAGTATTATGATACACGTGTCTATCAGGGACAACAAGGCGTCACGTGTGTCATCGATTTTGCAGTTTCATGAGCGAGCGTGTGGATATTGTTCAGATTTTGCACTGAACCCTATCACGAAACTGTTATATGTTGAACCCTGGTAAGGTTTACGTTTCCCGATAAAGTAATTGTGGGGAGCCTGTTGTATTAACGTTAGAAGCGTCGTAGCGGTCGTTTCCATTAGCGAATAAACCTGCTCTGTAGCTCGAAGGGATTTCGCGCTGTTTTGACTTCCGTTCTACTAGCTTTTACATCTTCCACTTTTAGCAGAAACAGGAACCGCTGGATGATCTACAGCGCAATATGAATACACGAATGTGTTGATTCTTCTCATGTTTGTAAAATTTAATTTCCATTTTTTTCTTTATTTTATTAGAATAATTTTTTATCGAACGGATTATAGAATAAATATATTCATTATCTTGATCTTTATGAAATTTCATTTGAATTGCTAGCTCTTTGTTTTTAAACTCCATTACTTAAAATTTGTTCTTTGATCTTTCATCGTTAATATATTTATTAGATCATTAAATTAATTAATGTTATTCATCTTCAAGTTTTTTAATTTATACAGACAAGAGAGGCAGGAATTAATCTACTACTTTCTTAAAATAATGATCTACGTGCTTTTCTTATTCTCAACGTTTATTTAACCATCACCACTTGCCATTCCTCGTGATTCTGTAACTCATCGAACAAATGTGTTAATCGGATCTTCTCAGAGTCGAACAATTTTCTATTTCTATTTCAAATTCCACAGATTATCAGTCTTTTCCATTGTTGTGTCCGCTCGTTTGAAAAGATAAGGTAAAAAAGGAAAGTGACAGTGACGTACAAGTTGCTCCTAAAAAAAAAAGATTATTATTACCATAATTTATAATTATTTATAGTGCTTATATTTATATTGTTTTGATAAAACTATAAATATAATTGTTAATTATTAGATTATTACTAATATTGTAGTAGAAATAACTATAAAATGAAACTTTCAACCATATTTATTTTACTGTGCAATTATAATCATAAATATTAAACATTTTTTTTTCAATGTACTAGATTTGTAATAAAACAAATTTTGATTTTATTTTTAATAATTTGATTTGAAGATAAAATAGTGCATCGTGGCTCATAATTAAATGAAAAAATAGATATATATATATATATATATATATATATAAAGATATATATAAATAGATAATTTAAATTTATTACATTTTTAAATATTTAGAGTGTAAATAGAACTTTTTATATTTAAAGAGTTACGTAAGAGAAAAATATAAAAAGTAATTACTAAATTTTTAAAAGAAATTGCAAAAATATAAATAAATAATTTGATATTTTTATACTCAGATAAAAAATAAGTTAAAAATTTGTCGAGATGAAAAATAAGTTAAAAATTTGTTGAGATTATGGAAAGAATATAAGTAATTTTGTTTATACAAATGTAATGTTGATATTAATTTTTGGCAATAAATTGGAAAGAATAAGTAATGAAGAATTGCAAAAATGAATACTACGCAATAAAGACATTCTTACATTCAAAGTGAAGGGGTTTGACTGCGCATTCCACGTCGAGAATCTACTGTAGCGAAGAATGGTATTTTTCGGACGAATGGAGAATCCCATTTCACGCTTTCCTGTGAGAATCATTCAAGGCGTGACCAGAAACAAAGTTGTCTCGAAATAAAAACCCTGTCGCATAGCGCAATAGTGATCGAACTCAATGGATTACTTCGGAAGATCTAAAAATACGATTTGAGTAAAAATAAATTTTCTCATATGTATGACCAAACATTTAGAAAAATTTGTGATACAAAATATAATTATTTTTTTTATTGTAATTAAATGATATCAAAATGTGTTATATCATTTTGATACATTAAATATATAATATGATTTAAATTCATTCTCTTTCTATTATCTTTTGATAAAATTTATAACTTTAAATAATTTCTTGAATTTTGTAAATTTTTATGTTAATTTTACTCTTGTAATAACGGATTTCTCATCTCGATAAATGACTTAGTTCTTCTTCTAACTAAAAAATTATGTGTAGTTAATGATTCTAAATGAATATCGCAAGGAGAAATTCAAAAATTTAAAAGTTCCTTTATTTCATCTTTCCATCTTTGCGAATAAGAGCCGCATAAACATTGTCGTAATACCTTATATCGTCCTTATGTCATCCGTAAGACATAATGTAAGTAACGTAAGAAAAGAACATAAGGAAAGAGCTTGTGCTATTCTTTGTGTATTGCTTAGAGATGACTAGGTGTATAGATGAAGTAACACAAAGTTCTGAATTCTGACATAAAATGGTATAAGGCGCTACGACAATATTCGTGCTATGGCTCTAAGAATGGTCAATGTGACAGTATAAAGATATATCGACGAAAGGGAAGGAGTGATAAATTCCAACCGATAAAATTTTTGAGTCTGCCTCTTCGTGCTCAGGTGTCCGATGGCTCCTTTTGCGCGATGTATGACACACATTTGCTTTGAATCTGAAATTGGTTTCGGTGTAGATCGGCAATCCTATTTCGACTTCGCACGATAATTCTTTCAAGGAAAATCTGAGACTATAGCACGGACTAAAATTACAGCGATCTTAGCCGGTGATGTAGCACAGGTTTAATGTGTTCGGAAAGAATTATCTTACGACCGCACAAATCGTGTGGCACATAGGAATACGAAGAGCGTAGTCATACGTGCTCGGCAAGATTCTCGAGCATTATCTCGGAAGAACGAATTGCTCCTGGATGCTCATTCACCGGAAATTCCATGGAAGTGTCCCAGAGATGCTATTGTTATTTTGTACTCGCTTCACTAATTTAGACGGAATTACAATTGAACAGAAAAATCGAAAGGTAATGCTCAAATTAAAAATTATATGTAAAAATTATAAATTGTAAAAAATAAATAAAAGATTATTAATTTGTAAAAATATCGAAAGAGCACAAATATAACAGCTTATATTCTAATTAATTAGTTAAATTTATTTTTGATTAAGTTTTTATAGTGTTAATTTCAAATGAATTACAATTAATAGAATTCAAAAAATTTTGACAGTAGGATGTTGATAAGAAAGAAAAGTAGGAAAAGCATCAAATTTTTTAACAAAGAAAGATTCCTTGAATTTGCCAATGTGAAAAAATATGTCATCTTTGATTCTGTTACATTAGATTGCAATGTTTAATTTAATACTTTTGTTAATGACGACGCTAGACAAATGTGTTTGAGAAAGAAATGTCGTGGTTGCACGATGGAATGCGAAATATCTGCGAAAATTACCGCGGTGACTCGTGATTCGCACGTGCACCCGCTGGTATTCGGTGGCAGAATGGTATTTTTCGTGAGCGCGAATACAGGGATCCTATTTCGCGCGCTTGCCACCGAGGCGTGACTTGTTTGCAGAAAAGTTGGAAATATAACGACAAAGTTATCACACGCTACGGTAGAACTTCTAATGAATCTGGAGAAGAACCACTCGCACTCGGACGGAATTGCCTTTCTCTTAACAATCCAGCTGTTGGATAACAAGACGGCATATTAGAATGTAAATTTGCACGGAAGTTTTTGTGCTCGTAATTTATGAGTGAGCAATTTTCGGCAGAATTCCAGAAGGGAATAAATTATTGCTGATAGCTCGAGTGTTTAATTTGAAATAATTCGATAGGAATTTCCTTCGGATAGGAAGGGGATGATTTAAAAAGCGCGCACGCACACACACACACACACACACACACACACACACACACACACACACACACACACACGCGCGCGCGCGCGCGCGCGACGAAGAA
>NW_012130071.1:3559217-3562533 GCF_000143395.1 Atta cephalotes
ACGCGCACGCACACACACACACACACACACACACACACACACACACACACACACACACACACACGCGCGCGCGCGCGCGCGCGCGAAAGAAATGATGACAGTATAATACGTTTTATTAAGATTATACATGTCACAATTGCTGTAAATTGGAATCATTTATTATTTTTGTGTTTTCAGACATAAAAAAGTAATATCTTGTTGCATTAAAATTTTTTATCTAGAAATTTCTTGTTGTCAATTTCTTGTGTGTGTATATATAAATTGTTTGTATATATATATATATATATATAAAATATAAGACTATAACTTAATTGATCCTTTTTATTTATGCGTTTTTATATATACTTATAATAGAGATCTATTTAAAGCTGAATTTCTTTATTCAAGAATTGCGTCAGAGAAATGTACAGTGTATTTTAATATATAGATACTTGAAATGTAATTGCTTAAATCAAAAGATATAGAGTAATATTACACTCTCAATTTAATATCAATTTAATATCAAAAGAGATTGGAAAATCTGAATTTTACTTCACTTGACCGACATTTTATGGTTTTTATTCTGCCTAAATAACGTGACCATTATGTCAAGTGGCTTCGTATAGCAAGAGTTACGATATCCGAAGAGGTACGATATCCGACAATTAGATCGAGCTTGCCGGGCATTCTCGTTGGTGTCCAGGGGGAACGATCGAGAAGATCTACGTTCGTGACCGAGGATGCGTGATCTGTGTTAGAACGCATCGATGATATTGCTCTGTAGCTCGCAGTATTTTTTTGCGCTCGTTAGGAAATCCTGGGACAATCGTTAATAGTGAAATACCTGCTTTTACTCGATTGCACACGCAATGTCGCGGTAATTCGAGTACTCTCGATAAATTATTATGCTTGTTGAATACGTTTGAGTTATAGAAGCAAATCCAATAAATGCTTTGGTTTGCTTAATTTTCTCTATATGTGCTTTGAAGATAGGTACCTATATTATATTCTCATATGTGAAATTGAATATATATATATATATATATATAAGAGCATTCTCTTAATATATTAATTAATTTGATAATTAATATATGAATAAATGATTAATATGAAATTTTTGAACAAAAATTTTTACATAATGATAATTGAATTGTTTCTTTTTATTAATCTACAGATGTATTTCATTACACTTTTTTTTTAGTAAATATTTGTTTAATAATAGATAATAAATAATAGTAATTTATAAATATTTACTTAAGTATTTTTTTTACTAAGCATTTATTTTAAATTTTTTCATAATGAAATGAGAAAAATTGATTAAACACTTTTAAATAAATCGATAAAGCATTTAATACTACATAGAGAATGCAAAATAATAAATAATGTGAAAGTATATTAATTATTAAAATGTAATTTTTATTAACGCTAATGTAAAAGCTCTTTCCGACAAGCAGATTTTTCAGACAATTAGATTAATTCATTAGAATGAATATCTATTTACATTACGAATACTTAATTTCCTCTGAAAAGTCAGTAATGCGCGTGTAATCTGATGAAAAAAATCGATTTCTCGGCCGTCAAAACAATTATTTCCGGACAAAAGATATCTTTCACGCGGTATACCGTGGCATAGTTTTCCTAGAAGTGAGAAAAAGATCAGATAAAAATTTTGAAAGCTGTGCAAGGAAAATATGTTTTAAGAATCGGATTCGAGAAAAATTTCCGTTTCCGGGATACGCGAGAAATTCCGGAATGTGTACGGTATGAGGATGGGGATGTATGTCCGTGAATAAGGTTATCTAAGCAGAATGATGCTTTTCGTATTGCATCAAAAAATCACGTGTTACATTTTATGGCAGGATCTGAGTTGAATGAGAAATAGGTAGAATGGAGGCTGCGAAGCAAGCTTTCGAAAAAGCGCAGTGGACGAAACGAAACGTTTAATCAATCTTGTAAAACATGTTAGAATTGCGCGTTATCTGTCTCGTTTTCAATTGCATTTAAAAAATGCGTTATCTTATTTTATATTAAAAAAATATCACTACTAATTATATTTTATTCCGTTATATCTTGTGTCATTTTTATTTTATCATACACATGAAGTCAGAAAAATGTGCATGAATACATATAAAATTCTACTATAAAATTGCTATTTTATTTTTTACACTTTTTTATCTCCATTTTTATTTCAACGTTTGTGTGCGAAATTCCTTTTGAAGAAAAGTGGAGAGAGTCTGGTTGCGTGGATCATGTGAGTCCGTTCCTTGAGCGCGAAATTTCTTACTTGTCGTTTTGCACTCGTGGAATATCAGACGATTCAGGTCGGTGCGAGAGACGGGAGTGACGAAAATAAAAAAAAAAAGAGAGAAAAATAAACGTGCTCGGTTCGTGCACCAAGACATTCAATCTAACCCACTCACGTGACACGAGTCTGGAAACATTACATCCGCGAGCAAGACGTTTTGCGTTTCGATACACGCGCGTTACATTTTACGAGCGCCTCTGAGCACCCGCGAGAATGCATGCGGATGCCGCACGCTGCGATCTGAGAGTTGTGGGATATTACAGGCGCGTCTCCGGAGACGAATGGAAAAGCACGTTGGGTACGCGAAATAATACGCGGTTTGCGCATCTAGAATGTATCCTATCAGTGTGTTCAACAGTGTGATTTGTACGGGGGATTCCTTGGTGTAATAAACGCGTTACCGAAACAAGCAGTGGATTGCTGGAGTGCGAAGAGAATATCCTGACCTATACAGGATACGCTGGCTGTAACCGACCACGATTTCTAATTATAGACCGCGCGGACGCATTTCAAAATACATAGGCGACACATTTTGAGGAGGAAACGGCCATTTCCGTTTGTTACCAGTGATATAACAGCTAATGCCATCAATTATTAGTTACTTTTTTACGAAACTATGTTTTCAATAAATCTAACAAGATAATTTAAGATAAATAATAAATTGGATTAATGAGAATCAACGTGATACATATGCACAAATTATTTAAAATGTTTTTTAATCGTTCAAAGGTGATATATGAAAAAGAATATTTTAGTTGCATTTTTCAGTCATCGTCGGTAAAAGAGAGCATTGAAAAAAATTTAATTTAGTAAATTTAGTAAATTTTTTAAATTATTTAAATTATTTAAATTGTTTAATTATTTTTCTTGATGTCGGATTATTAATAAAGAATGGAAAAATTATTTTTAATAATTACAAAAAGCTTACTAATTATGGTAGATACTTAAATTTAAATTCAATCATCCTACAGAACACGAAAAGATGTAGTCATTGGACAGTTAGACAAAATTCTATTTTTTGCCGATCCTAAA
>NW_012130071.1:3564479-3582956 GCF_000143395.1 Atta cephalotes
AGTCTCTCTCTCTCTCTCTCTCTCTCTCTCTCTCTCTCTCTCCTCCTTGGAATTCCTATTTTCAACAGATCAATAATAAGATAAAATCTTTGTCCTTCAAAAATAATTTTGATAATATCAAGGATATAAAAATATTATTAGTTCGAATTCTATAGAAATTACAAAAAAATATTTTATTATCCCTTATTTTAATAATATCTCAGAAAAATTCAAAACTATTACATAAAAATTCGATTTCAAAATTGCTCACAAATCTATGAATTGCTTGAATACATTTATTAAAACAGGCAAGATAAAAAAAGATCACTCAAATATGATTTATAAACTAAATTGCTTTGACTGTAATTCTTCATACATAGGATAGAAAAAGGAAATAAAATACTCGTTTAAGAGAACACAAAACTGACATAAAAAAACCGCTGTGTCTATTATCTCTCATCACCAACTAGATCATGATTATAGATTTGATTGGACACAAAAATTTTAGAACATATACATAGTCATATTATAAAAGATTAATCTCCGAGATGATACATATTAAAATACAAAAAATATTTGAATAAATAAAGCAATATAGAACGCTTTCCTGATATCTATCTACTCATAATTGATAACAGCCCCTTCTCTTCATCAATAAATTATGCTATACATATTTCTTTCTTTTTCTTACAAAAAGTATAAAGTGTCGCAATGTATGGCTATCACACTTTGTCAAAAATAGTTCTTATCCCCGAAAAGTTTTTTAAAATTCTATGCAAATTTTAAACATTAAAAATTCCGAATTATACTTGCGAGAATTGAAATCATAAAATACGAATAAATCTATTATAAATCTAAATTGATTCTTATTATTAAAATTTTTGATAAATTACAATATTTGATAAAAAAGTTCTTTTTTTTAAAATCTTCTCATTAAAATCTGTAAATTCCGTATTTACTAAAAAGACTTACAAAAAGATATAAGTAACAAAGAATCTATATTGCAAAAAAGTTCCTTTTATAAGCGAATGTAATTTTACCGTCATTTCTGGAATAGCGAATATAAATACTCGAACAATTTTGTATTTTTTAACACCTTTTATAATTTCTGTAACATCGTTTATAATATTTTTATACTGATTCTTGTACTGATATTGGTCAAGATTTGACTGAAACGTTACTACTTTATTATATTAAAAAAATTTTTTTAAATATGCAACTTTCTTGTGTCGTGGCTGTATATTCCTTATTATTTATGTTATTATTTAATAAATTATTTAATAAATATTTGTTTGAATAGTACTAACTAAACATTTACTTAGTAAATAAATATTTAAAAAAAGAATGATATTTAAATCAAATAGTTCTTGTACTTGTAAATAAATATATGTTTACAATTAATAAATACTTAGTATTATTTAAGAACTATTTATTAAAATTTAGTAAATCTTTTTTAGTGTACAAATATTATATTTGTATGTTAGTATTGTATAACAATTAAATTAGTATTGTATATTCTCTCTTGCTAATGAGAGTCTAAAAAGTTTGGTCAAAACGTTTTTTTTTTATCATAATATCAGCTTGAGTCATTAAAAAACATTTTTATAAATAATTTACTCATCACTCTGATTTCCATCAGTCTACAAATAACGTCGCATTTATTGTTTTATATTTGTTTCTTGGTCTACATATCATTGTTTTAATTTGAGAACACATGCCTATCATAAAAAAAATAAAAGCAATATCTGTTTCACAATTGATAATATATGATGTGAATAATTCGTAGAGAAAAATGAAATATCTAGTAATCTCTTTTTCTCGGATATACAGTAGATAAATTTCTCTTATGTATTTCTCGAGTATTTCATATTTCTTTTCTCAATAACAGGTTAAAAGCAAGTTAAGAAAAAAATTTTAGCATTAGAAATAAGTTAGTTTTACGGTAATGACATAAGATTTCAAAATATCATTTTTGTAATATTTTTTTTATGATAGTAAAGCTATAAGATATTGTCGTCGTAGAAGACACGTCAAAAGTTGTAAAAGTATCAAAATATGCGACAGCGTTTTTCTCTCGATTCGACGAATACTAGGAAGAGAGTTTATGAGACTAACAGCAAAGAGAACGAAGAACGCCCATTCGTGGATGAGATGTGATTTGTGTTGAAATGCATCGATAGGTTTCCGGATACCATTGGGAGAATGATATTTTCTGCGCGTCAGTCGGAGAATCGTATTTCGTTGGAAAATCGTCGGGAAATGTTGGAAGCCAGCGTCGCGCGTGCTAAACGATCACTTCTCGTGATTTATGTACCGAAAGTAACAATCGAAGATCGTGCATTTTCTTAAATATTTGGCTACAGGAACCGCGTGAAACGAAGTATTCGTATCGTAGTTTAGCGCGATAGAATGCACGTGATTTTGGAAAGCCAGTAAATTTAGACTTTAAATAGAAGAATGGTCTTTAAATCTACATAAGGTATTTTTATGTTCATGTAAAATGTATAGATGCTTCAATGGGCGAAAATGTAGTATATCAGAAAATGAAATAAATTAGAACTTATATAATATTTCATTAATAATATCGATTTATTTTGAAATAAAATTAAATTAATACCAAGAATAATTAAAAATCAAGAAATTAAAAAGAATAAAGTGATTTTAGCTTATGTCTCGATTTGCTGTGATTTTAGTATTAAAAATAATATATTATAAATAAATCTTC
Source organism: Atta cephalotes (assembly GCF_000143395.1). Lineage (NCBI taxonomy): Eukaryota > Metazoa > Arthropoda > Insecta > Hymenoptera > Formicidae > Atta > Atta cephalotes. Next base: position 3,567,184 of record NW_012130071.1, read on the forward strand.
AAAGTCAATTTTATTTTTTGGGGGAAATTTATTAAATTAATTAGTATTCCACACTGAAAACCTTGAATAACGTAAAGAGCATTTACGTTTCTGCTCCAATTGTGGTATACATTATCATGATTTAGTGGAAAGAGGAACAAATCCTTTAACGAGGCGAAAGGAACTGGGTAGTCTTTGTGAGAGGAAATGTCTTGCATTGATATGAGTATTATTCGCAATGCGATAGCAGATTCGATTCGTATCAACGACAAGGAATCTTTAGGATTTACTCGTGTTTGCAGTATCTGGGTGTCCTCGTGAATAAATGATGACGATTCTCAAAGGGTCGACGTACTCTGTGCTACCTGATTGTATGCGGCATGTAACGAGGTCACCAAACTTTGGTATCATAGCAGACTTATGGTGTATAGAATAGAATACTGATAGTTCAGTTTTATTGAACGTATTGTATAATAACAGAATTACACAAGTAGTAGCTTAATTATTTACAGAATATTTTTACATATTTACGGATTATGATAATCTATTGCAAGCTATATTTGAATTTTTAATTTTAAACAAATATGCAGTATAAATACTCTCACAATTTTATCATGTATTGTTTTCAATTAATTTATACTACAGCAGTATTTTTTTCTATCAATGTATTATTAATATGTTACCATATTATATTTTTTATATTATTATATAATTCCATTTAAAAAATATAATTTTTTATAAATCATAAATGATATGTGTATAATTCGAAAAACTTTCTATTTTTATATAAAGCGTAAATAAGGCGGATAATTTTATGTGTGATGAGCAGAGGGCGTTGACTCTGAAATGAATTTATCGACGTCTCGATAAATTAATAAACTACCATCCATCCGCCCATCGCATCCATCAGTCTAGCCGCTCCATTTTGCCAATACTGAGTGAACAGAGTGGGCGGAAAGAAGTAGTCCATCGTATTTCGACAACGAATTCCGCTTTGAGAAAATAGCATCTGCGGTCTTTCTGGACGTGACACGCTTAATGGAATTCGGTTCGTTCCTCTCGGTGAAATGGGACCTCTAGGACCTCGTCATCGACTTTACTATCCACGATGATGTAGCCGTTTATCGAACATCATTCTCACGACGCCCCTGAGCGTGGATTTTCCCGCGAAGGAAGCGAATGGACTTGGCCCGTGTCACCGGTTGTAGCACTTTGTCCAACTTCTGCGTTCTATTCCCGGCGGCTTTTCTACGCTCGATGAATTGATTCGAACTGTACGAGTATCGTTTAAGCGAGGAAATTGGGCTGACTAATAGATTATTACATATGAAAAGATAATTGCGTTATTCCTGATCCTTGATACTGATTGTCATTATATATCGAATGCATTTTTAATTACAAATCCATGAAGATTAATTATAAAAGATTTTAATAACGAAGATATCGATAATTCGATATCATAGAACGTAATCAAATAAAGAAAATCAAAGAATTATAAAAAATAATTTACAGGAGATAATTAAATAAAAAGATAATATTTTTTTTCATTTAATCTTGACTTTTGTTTCAGATATAAGATAAGATTTAAGATAAGATTTTTTTTTTAATTGTAGAGAATATTTAATTTTGAAGATTGCTAACATAAAAATTTCTTCTACAAATAAATAATTTTTTGCAAAGTTTTTACTAAAAAAATCAAGAACTGAATTATTATTTGAACTGATTAAAATATTTTAAGTAATATTAAAAGGTTGCGAATATACGCGACGTGGCCGCGCATACCTTCGTCATCATAGATGATATTAATAGCACCGTTTGTCAAGTTTAGCACAGTCGCGGGAATTCCGTTTCTAGTTCGTTGGTCAGTGGCAAAGTAAACCGCATTGCTAAATATACTTTAGACGGTGGACAAGAGAATAAATAGATAATTCGAATGTTATTAAGGCCACATAGGCTCGATAGAAACCTAATCTCTGCACAATTGTATATTATATAAAAATGCTATTGAATGAAAAGATAGATTATGTCAATTAAATGCATATATTATAGACTATTACAAACATAAGTAATTAATTCAACTCTATTTGTGATTTACTTGATTTTAATTTTTTTATTTGTAACAATACTATACCAATTTGACTTAAGGACATACGTATAATGATAAATTAAAAATGTTGCATTGAAGGAACATTTCCTTGTGTTAAACTTAAATGAATTTAGTTGTATAAAATATTTATAAAGTTAACAAACTATATTACAAAATAACAGGAACTCAATATAAGTTGTTGATAATACTAATTTCGAAATAAATTCAACTTTGACTTCGAATCAATGTAATTGATTCAAATGTTTATATTTTTTTAAATAAGTGTTCTTAATTTTCACATAAAGTTCTTACTTCCTTTATTATTCTCTGTAGAATTATTTTATAGTTTCACATACATTTTATTAATTACAATTATGCATTTTACAATTTTTAAAAACGACCACATATAGTATCGATGGGATTCGAATGTAAGAACTCTAAGGTGATAATGTAACACGTTAACGCTGGGCTATAATCGCACGCTTGTTTGAACACTTTAGCATTCGATTATTATTTAATCCGTTCTGGACACTTATTATGGAACAAGTCGGGAATGGTTTTCGATCGGAATTATTCCGTTTTCCTTATAGAAAACACAATAAAAATCTAGGGAATAATTGAAGCATTGCGATCGGAATCTCCGACTTGTTTTTTAATACGTGCCCTGATGTGTCTCGCAAATCAATTGATGATTGTATTAAGCGAATGTATAATCAATATGAAACAATTTCTATTTGCCTAATAAATCAAATGTATATGATTCATATAATATTTAAACATATAATACATGATAAATAATTTACACAATTGTACAAAAAGATTCTTAGATTAAGTAAATTATATTTTAATCAATTACAAGATATATTTGTATTAATTGTAACGAAATGGTTAGATAAATGATTATTTATTGTTAATTGTATTGATAATTGTATATTTCATTTGTATTATATAAGCACACATAGATACATAATTAATACAAAATAATTTCTAATGTATTATAATAATAATAATTTCTAATGTATTTGATTGTAAATCAAATACAAATGTTGATGATTCATGTAATGTATTTTAAATTTAACATGACAAATTATTTATAAGTTATATAAAAAAATTGTTAGGTTATAAATTATATTTTAATCAATTTGAAAAAGTATACATTGAATTAACAAAATTATTCCCAATTAGACTGCTATTGATTCAATAGTATTTTTTCTCAATGTATCAAAACGGATTTTTTTATTTTTTAATATAATTAAAACGTATATTTTAGAGCTATGTGATTAGTTAATTAAATTACGTTGTATAAAATATATACTTAATGTTGCTTTTAAAAAAGATCTTCATTCGTAATGGTAATGGCGCGTGATAGACTAATTTAAACACGTGGAATGGTTGCAACTTAGAATGGTGTCACACAGTTCCGCCACTTCTTGGCATCTTCAGCGTTCGCGCGTGTGGTCAGCTGTTTGCTAACTTTGGCTACCACTCGCACTGTGCTAATTTGTGGGTCTGCGGTACGCCGCATTGTGGAATGTTTTGCCTCATTCTGGTAGACAGATACGCGCAATGCGAGACACCGAAACAGATTGATTTGTGTCCTGATAGATTGTCAAATTAATTATACAACTTAATTGATTGAAAAAATTGTACGCAAATTTTACGAAATGTGTTGCATATAATTTTGCAAATAGAAAAATGTATTGATTGACATTCCATTAATGTATTCAATTTCTTGGAATCACAGCAAGGAACAGTATAAATATTAATGCGTGTTATTGTACATTTTATATATCTTAAAAAAAGAAAAGGTGTGAAAAGTATATAAAATTTAATAATATTTTGTTATTTTTTCATGATGTCATAAGAAAATTAAATTATATATTATACCGCAATAATTTTTTTATAAGAATAGTATATTATTTATTTTTTAAATTAATTCTTCAATTATCTGAATATATTTTTTATAATTTTTTTTATCCTGATTAATAAATCGATTTTTTGAACCGTTTGATTTGATATCGATTGCATTTTCTATTGATCTTCAAAGAAGATCAACAGTTTATCAACGCTGCATCGAAAAGATTGACATTTTATCAACACTGCATAGATAGAATATTGATTTTCTTTCGAAGATCAATAGAAAATCCAATATGAAATCAAATGATCCTAAAAATCAATTGACTTTGAATCGACTTGTAAACCCGGCGACTTGTAATATATATGCACGTACAATCTTTTTTAATAAAATTGTATACAATATATGAATACGTATACAAATAAATGTTTAAAGTGTATATTTTTTTCTCCACACAATTTGCTAATAGACAAAATTTTGTATTGAAGTGTATTTTATCCCCCCCCCCCCTTCACATCTTATAATACAATAATATCGAATATTACATAACGTGTGAAATTTTCAGCATTTCATTATATATTTTACATGCGCACTCATCCAATTTAATACAGATTACCATATCAAATTTACATAACCGGATGTAACTATCGGTTAATTGCTATTATGTGGTTACTGTCACTAAACCACGATATTTGTATTTGCATTGGTATTTATTTTATTTGAGATTAAATTCTGTATTTCTATTTGTAGTTTACATTCGACAACAAATGTTTTATTTATATAGAAATGTTACATTTAATATTATTACATTTAATATCAAACTCGAATTATGTTTAACTTTAAATTTAAAAATGAAAGCAAGTGGATTATTGGCTAATTAAGTATGTCATGTTCCGAAAATGAAATTTTCATCTATAATTGTCTAATCTTCTATCATGACTTTATTTTTGTTTTTTATTACTTTTTATTCATTTAATTAACTTGTTATTTATCAGTGGAAAACATTTTATCCTTTGTGATCTGTTATATTGTATTATAAATATTATATTATATATATATATATATATATATATAAAATTACATATTATATTGTAACATTGAATTTCAATTTGTACAAGTATAAATAATATTGTTAAATTTATTATAATAATCTACTTGAAAAGGTTTGGAAACAAACTTTAGACATTTCTGTGATAAGCGTTTAAAATGGAAGAATAAAAATTTGTTAGGAGAGATTATCTTTACTTTGAACATAAAAAATTCCTAAATCTCCACAAATTTGGTAGAAAATTTTATGGTCATCGAAAAGTCCATAATTTCTGATACACTGCTGTCCTTGTGTCAACTATTGAACGTGATAGAAACGCCACTATCCAGTGCGGATTAAATATCACAGCTCTGATTTTCGCAGCTTTTTCGCGTCTCTTTCGCGACACGACGTCTCACGAGCGTTAGAGAGTTCCCGTTTTAAAAGGGGAACAGAGCGAATGGCAGTGGAAATATCGCGTTTTATACAAACGTCGGTGTCGGAGTTTTACAATCGCGCAAAGCGCTCGGGGGGATGTAAAAGACAAATTGTGTAACGAGAAAGCCGGATGGTACTGCAAAATGCGACGGCCCGTTCTCTCACCGATCTAAATTTGCTCGTGCAAATATGTTCTATGTTATATTGTAGCAGGCAAATACGAAACGATTGATATGAAAAGGGCGAATTATCTTTTCGACTTTGCGAAGCATAATCTTTTCTATAATTAGGCGGATTTTAAATGGGTAGGATCTTTAGAAAACATATAGAAAAGAATATTTTATTAAAAGATATGTCTGTAACTATTATGTGAAGGATACAAAAAGTACGATAGACTATACAGCGCAGATGACTTAGCAATGTATAATGTGTTATGTGATATAATTTCAAAATAGTTTAGTAAATACAAAACTATAGAAGTAAGCATGGAATACAAAATAGCAAAAAAATTCATGCTCTCCTGCGAAAATTTTCCAATCTTATAATTTTATAAGTAAATATTAATTTAATAAAAACACTGTTTCAATTTTCTGAGTTTTATTTTGGACTATGTCCAAGGATAGAAAAACATGGATGAAAATAAAGAAGAGGAACGAAATTATTTTTCAATTTCAATTACGTTCCTAATGTTGTATTATGAAAGGAAAATTGTATTTATAAATTTTGATACTTATTTTGATATACACGGATATTAGATTATTTTAAATGATAATAATAATTCGAATATGAAAAATTATAATTTTAAACAACGGGGCAAATTTACAGGGTAAATCGCTAGCAAGTAATTTTTGCGTACACACGTTTCTTTTAATGGTATATTTTAATATGTAAATGTTAATAGAAGAATAAAATGCTTTAGAATAAAACATTAATTTTAGGCGATTATTATTTTCACAAATAATCTTTTTAATTAAAGTTCATGGGAATTAAAAATGTAGAGAAAAGTGCGCGGAGAGAAATTTTATTTCTGCTAGAAATAGGTCGAGTAATTGCTGAATCCGTCCACATCGAAGAGATCGCACTTGACGTGCAATTAAGACTAATTACGTTCGTAACGATTCGTAAAATTAAATTTTTACTACATCCGTAACAGCACGAATGATTTATGCATTTTAGTTTTGAAAAAAGTGGCGTTAATTAATATTTTGAAGAATTGATTGATTGAGATCGATAATAATGTTTGAAAGGGTAATGATCATTAAAATTAATTTTCATTTAAAATTAATTAAGTGATGAAGCTTCCTTGATACCAGAATTATTCCAAAATTTGTAAAATTACTAATTTGCATCTTGTTGTATAATATATTCATATAAATATATTTAGCAACTTGATTAATATTAATTTTGTTTCTTTTTTTTTATTTTTATCTACACTTTCCTTTAGACATAGTTCAAAGTGAATCTTGGAAAATTGTGTTTTTATTAAATTTGCTTAATGCCAGGATGATATTATCGGATTTAAAATTATATTCATTAATTTGAAATTAATTAAGCAATCTTTCTTAACACCAGAAATAAACTACCCAGAATGATAATTTTTTGAAATATTTTTGTTGTATTATTTCTTTTGTAAATTTATGATCTTATTATAAAAAAATATTTAGCATTCTAGGATATATGTATATACTTTAAATATTTTTTTAATCTTGTTTTTTAATCTTATAGAGAAATCAGAATTCAACATTAGAATCTATGGATTTCTTCTATGAATTATTGATTTTGAACGCTAAAATTCCTTTTAAATTAAAACTAAAATTTTAATTAGTAATAATTATTAGATTTATTAATATTTATATATTATTTATTATATTATATATTATATACTTACTATATATATATATATATATATATATATATATATAGATACAGAATGTGAAAAATGAAAAAAGTTTGTGATATTTTTCTTTTTTATGAAAACTCTCTTTCTTTGAGATTTTCTTTGATAGAAAAATTGATTTTCAAGTTTTTTGTTAACAATAATTTTAAATGTTTGATTAAGGGATGAGATTTATCTTGCATCTCAACTTTATACCAATTTTTCCACGACCGACTTTTGCTTGGTCGAAGCATATCCAGGCCGAAAATGCAGCATACCATTTCTGTTGGTTTGAAATCCTGCTTACATATATTCATAAAGGACACAAAGGCAAAAATACATTTATTCATAAAGCCGCGAAGGTATAAGTATTTTAGCATATTTCCTTAATAATCAGAATCGGATTAAACTATTCCATAATTTGGTATGAGTAATTTTAAATGTACATATATTTTTCTCTTTATGTGATTAATTACAATATAATTATAATATATCCGTGTGAAGTTAATCCCCTAACTTTACAAAAAACTTAACTTTCTATAACTCATTTGCTCATCGTTTGCATGTGTATGCATATTTCGAATTTTTATTTGCATACTTTCAGCAAAAAACGTTATTTAAAAAACAATTTTAGTGGGCCAGTTCCATACTAGCTCTTCAATTAGAGTAAATTAGATCGAAATAGCCTAAATCGATAAATTTTTGTTTGCTCATTTCAAAACAAGTCAATTTTTCGTTTATGACGTTTTATATCTTTGTTTCTTGAAAAATCTTGTACAACTTAATTACAAAAATAAACAAATCAAGGAAATTGTCGATCTATCGAATACAACAATGGTTGTAAAAAAAAAAAGAAGGAAAGCAAAGAAGTGTAAGCGCGCAACGTACATCGTATTTTGTATGCAAACCACGCAGTCGGTTTCGCATTGTGCGTTTTGCGAATGCGAGCAGTATGCTTGAAAGATTTTTTCTTCTCTTTTGTGAACAATAGTTTGCCGAACAACCAAACGAAAGTCCTATGATTTTCATTGAAATAAAACTTACACCAATCTCAATATTTTTAATGAAAGTACAAGGCAACAAATTTAAAATCAGCTCAATGTACAATAGGAATATATAATAGTTTTGTCAATATAACGAAATTTGAAAACTATTTAACATTTATAATGTTGGACCAACAATAAATTTATTGTTGTATTAGCAGCCTCTTAGAGTATACGAATTTATATCTCTAGTTTACCTAATTCAATGCTCCTGTATATCATATTTTAATGAATTTAGAATATTCTTTTGATCCACATATATAATTCGATATTCCTTTAGTTCATAAAATATCGAGATTCGAATGCAAGTAATAGGAAATTGGATTTTGCACCGTGAAAGCTGCTCGCAGGCGCATGGAAGTGAGTCAGAAAGCGCCATAAAACTAGAATGATTTTCGCGTCAGCAAGGAGACGATTCTCTTATTCATGTATTATGTAATTCGTTGGACTTCGATATTCAATCACAGAGCTGAATCATGATTTCCACGTTTATATAATTATAATTTAATTTCTTGAGTAGATTTTTGTTGGCATCGTGTGTAAGTACATTGAGAGAAATGATTTTGTTATAGGAACAAATCAAGGAAAAACAAATGTATTTAAATGTGTTAAAAAAAACAATCGATTAGTTACTATTGCGAATTAATTATTTTTCATTCGTCAATGTAACAAAGAATCAATAGTATCGCTTGCAAATAAGAGGCTCATATATATAAAAGTCGGAGATGGTCACAGGGTCTCAAATCGTAAGAAATTGACCAATTCTAGTCAAGTATTTTTTCTGTGATATTTGATTGTGATTGATCAGTTTCTTACGACTCCACGATTATCTATGATCACAATTATTTATGTAAATGAGTTTAAAGTCCAAAAGATATTTAGATTCTATGCATGTGTATATATAGTTTGCTTCTAGCTATTATTATTGGGTTGTTCAAAAAATCATTGCGTTTTTTCCAATAGATGGCGTTGTCCACGTTTATTTGTATGCGTGACATGAATGTCAAATGTTTACGCGCGTTTTGTTGTTGACACTCAACCTAAAAACCAAAAAAAAGTTGACGCGATTCGGTCGAATTTTGTGCTTGCAATTGTGGTCGAACATGGAGAATTTTGAAGAGCATATTCGCCATATTCTGTTTTATTACTTCAAAAAAGGGAAGAAATCAACTGAAGCAAGGGGAAAAAATTGCGTCGAGTTTATGGCAGAAATGTCGTTAAAAAACGCCAGTGCCAGAACTAGTTCATCCGATTCCGTGATAGTGATTTTTCAATCAAAAACGCTCATCGCTCCGGTAGACCTTCCAAGATTGACGACGATGAAATGAAAGCATTGATGCAAGCAAATAAGCATTCAATGATTCGGGAGCTTGCTACCGCTCTAAAAGTGTCATGGCCGTTGGAAATGTTCATGGCCATTTGAAATCGCTAGGCTTCGTAAAGAAGCTCGATGTTTGGATACCGCATGAGTTGAAAGAAATTCATCTGACGAATCGCATGAGCTTCTGCGATCAACTCATCAAACGCGAAGAAAACGGTCCATCTTGAAACGTATGATCACGGCGACGAAAAATGGATTGTTTACAACAATACCAACCGAAAAAGAAATTGGAGTAGGCGAGATGAAGCACCGGAAAGGCAAGCAAAGGCGGAGATCCACCAAAGAAAGTATAATGCTGTCAATGTGATGAGATTGGAAAGGATCAGTTCTATGAGCTACTTCCAAAGAACAAAATGATTAATTCCGATGTCTACTGTGAACAGCTGCAGAAATTAAGTGATCGCACAGAAATGTCCCGAGCTAATCAATCATAAGGGTGTGGTGTTTCACCACGACAATGCGAGACCACACACAAGTTTGATCACTCGGCAAAAATTGTTGCAACATGGTCGGGATGTGTTACCACATCCACCGTATAGCCCAGACCTTGCACCATCTCTTTCGCTCCTTGCAAAACTCCTTGAATGGTAAAACGTTTGCTTCTGAAGACCTCATCAAACAGCACCTAAACAAGTTTCTCGCAGAGAAGGAAGCGAAGTTTTATGAACGTGGTATTATGAAGTTGCCCGGGAGATGGCAGAAGATCATCGAACAGAAACAGCCAATATATCATTGATTAATGTTCATTACGTATATTAAATAAACACATCTGAAAATCAAATGAAAAAAACGCAATGACTTTTTGAACAACCAATTAGATGGTTTATAGTAGACTAACAGCAATCACAACAAATCAATTTGTTGTCACACATATTTACAGGTTACTTGTTACTGACGGTTTGTTAAATTAACAAAATCCTTTCTTCTAGTGTGAAAATAATTTAAACGTGAAGTGTAATGGTAATTCTCACGATTTATAATATACAGAAAACGAAATACTTTTCAAAGAGGAATTTTTTATATATTAATTATTAAGTAAAAACAATTTGAATAATACTCTCTCTTGATTCTAATTATTCTTTTATTAAATCTTTTATTAAAATTATTTTATAAAAACTTTTATAAAAAGAAATTTTTTAACACGGAATAAAGGTTTTAGTCTTGACAACAGAAATTTAAAGTATAAATAAAACTTCATATATGAAAATTAATTTTTGTTTTAATAATGCACTATTCAATGATTATAATATTTTCACGTTAAATAAATATCTTACGATGTTTATATTTAAAAATAGTAAAATAGCAATTCGTACCATGTGATACGAATGTATCTCCATAATTTCACAGTCGTGTGGCTATGTCTCTTTCCGAACAATGTTTACTTTAATCGAAACTACTGCAATGAAATAATATACAATCAGTTGTCCATTGGATGGCGATATGTCGTATAATAAGCGATTCCTCTTCCGCTTCGTTATCTTCAATTTGACATGGAGTTGAGCGCATCTCGTTTCTCCGCAATGCAACGGGAGTTACGCGAGGAACGAGTTGTATGGAAAAGAAATAATGCACGAAGAAAGATAATGTCACAGTAGAATGATCTTCATTCCGAAGTTTGCTTATTGCGTTGCACTTTGTGCATTTAGTATACAGTTAATGTTTTTTTTTTGACAGCTAACTTTGCGACAGCGAAGTTTATTGCACGAAAATACTCATGCTATCTAACTATTGTAATATGATTGGAGGAGAAATACTGCTGAATAATACGATAAAGTTTGAAGTTTCTTAACTCATCCGCGGCATCCGGTATCATATACAGACTTTCGCAGTTACGTAAATATATCTAAACGCCCATATCTCTTAAACAGAACATTCCGAGAACTACTTTAGTTTCCATTGTCATCTACAGTCTCTTGAAACCCGCGTGAATATAGATTTCTTGTAAAGTATTTATGTGAGATAACTCGTAACTTTCATAAAATACTCGAACTGCTTCTGGGCTATGTATAATATTGGATATCATCTCCAAGTCCTTCAAACTTGTATAAGTATATATACTTAGACAATCGCTTATATCTAGACGAGAAAAGAACAAATCCATTGACTTAATCTTCAGTATTGTTTGCCAAGAAGATTCTTGATAATTTAATTCACACTCTATATTCTTAGATTAAAGTTTACTTAAAATAAAATTTGCCAGAAAATTCTTGTGACGATTTTAGTTGATTAAAAATTAATTTTTATTATTTTACTAACTTTTCAATAAAGGAGGCAGTTAACTGAAATATATATTTATTCTTTATATCAGTCTTTCAATAAGATCGTGAAAAATAAGAGATCTAACATTTTCGAGTTTATATAATGAGTGCTTTTGATTTGGATATTTTTCTTTATTTTTCTTTATTTATTCTATTTAAGCACTTCTTTTATCTGAAGCATTCTAAGCGCAACTATTTTTCCACTAAGTTGGAATCGCCTACGATTCTTCTTCGCACTTTCGTCTCGATTCCAAGTTACGCTTTCGATCTCCTCGTTCACTTTGTTTCGTATCGTTGAACTGGCTGGTTTATACATCCGCGTTATTTTAGTTTTCTCGTTTGCCAGACTGCGAAAAGATCCGCGTCGTTGGAAATTGACTTCGCCGCGGAAGTAAAGAACTTTAGTATATCGGTTAATTTATTTTTGTTAGTGAATAAGCTACGATTAAATTTAGGATACTTGCTCGGAGAACGGAACGTGTTTTATATCTTTCAGTTACTCTTCGTGTAACATTATGCAAAATGTAACAGTATATAAGAACTTTTGTGAAAAATAAATATACATTTTATTGTTAATTCCTTCGTTCATTGAAAGATTAATAGCACACATTAATTACTTATCTTTAATAATTTTTTAATATTTATCTTTATACCATGTTTTTATTTAATACTTATCTTTATATTTTTATATATTTTTTCTTATTATATAATTCTTTGTATGTGTGTTAAAAAGAAATATTGGTGATAACAATATTTCTCTTTACTTACTACAAGTTTAATTATTTAGCGTTTAATTTCTCTGTATGACAGCATTTATTAATTTCATGCTGTGCAATATGTGTTTCGTTAAAAATATGAATAAATATAATAAGAAAATCCATTGTTACATTGTAAGAAATAAAATGTTAATTTTAACTTAAGAACTTCCGACATGAAAAATGTTAAAATTAACACAAAAATGTTAATTTTAATATTTTTGCATGTCTCAGAAAGTCTACTACGTCTTTAAGTCAAAATTAATATTCTATTTACAGTGTCACATCGAACTGAGATATTTATTCAGGAGATAATCAAGAAAGAGAAAAAGATTATCGTATGCGAGTATTCGACGCATAATCCGAAAATGCAAAATTTTTAACATAAAATCAGATGTACTTTCATGTTTAAACTCTTTGTCGCGTATGAGAAAATCAGAGGCAATATAAATAATATCTGTTTTTTATACGCTATTTATGATATGATCGCCTCTTGTAAAGTATGATATCACGAACAAATTGCTATCTTTTATTTGCTCTGTTATTTGCTAAATACGATTAAAGTCGTATAATCATCGTGAGTATTTCCTATACAATTACAGATCGCGATTAGCTATGTATGTTACATTTGTGTAACGTAATTACTATCTTTCATATGTTTATTTCTAGTCTAAAAAATTTAACGACATTGCGATTTGCTTATTGAAAAAGGAATATTGATTCTAAATTAATATTAATTAAATGAGGATGCGACGACAACAAAAAATTGATATTAATTCTATTTTTTAATTATATTAATAATGTAAATAAAAAAAGAAAAATTATCAGATTATTTTATATTCTGGTGACACGCCACAAGTGTGATCTTCTCTTTTGAAATTCCATATGTTCTGCTGGCTAAGGTCATTCGAATCGGCTACAAATGTCTCCAATGCATTATAATTTCCCTTTTCATAGCAACCGATATTGGTCACGCGAGTTGCATTATGCAACGTTTGCTTCGGTATTTATGCGTTGTTACAACACATTTTACGTTTACGACATTAACTAACTAACACTTAAGCCATGGGAAACGTGTATGAGTTAGTCTGAGACAAAGCTTCGATTTATCACGTCGATCGATACGATAAATACGGTATGCTTTTGGAGATTTGTCGTGTAACAAAAAGGTATTCAATCGAATAGTTTCCGTTTTTCTCTCGATATCCTATCATGATCACTCGAATAGTTTTCGAAACGATTCCAAGCATCCGACGTGCTACGAACTAAAGGAAGGTCGATTCCAATCGGAATAGTTTCATGACATTTCTTCCGGATAATACTGGTAAACTTTATCTACATACGTTGAAACGAAATTTATTCTTCGAATTGAAAAAAATAGAAAATCTACATATTTTGATACTAGAAGTACTAAACAGTTTTTATTTCTTGTTTCTATTTTTTAGATTAATATTATATCTTTTATGTAAAAGGATTCTAAAATTTTTCTACTTTTCAATAATTATATCCTTTATATTGATAAAATATTTGGCCCTTTATCACTTTCTTTACTTTCATAGTAATTCGCTTGGTTCTTTTAATAAATAAGAAACATTCGTATTTCTAGTGTTAAAATGTTCGCCTTCTCATATTTCTCGACTTTCGTATGAACGAAAAAATTGATGCGCTATATTTTTCATGCATGTTGTTTCTTGTAGCGGATGTGAGAAGAATACGAAAATTAGCCCGTCGAGACTAATTTTACGGTCACCGCGCGTAAAATATTTGCGTGTGAGAAAATGTAGTTTAAATACTGCTTATATATGGAGGCATGCACCACGTGCACGATGCGGAGAAAAATGCCACTTTGAGGTTTGCTGCGATTTACAATATTTTTCTTAACTTTTTCACTAACTACTAAAATATTGTGATAAGATAGACTACTTATGATGTAAGTATCAATTAATATGCAAATTGTTTTTAGAAATTTCGATTTTACATTCTTATACTTGTAGAATGAAGAACGCCAATTTTCCTTAAGTTTATTTTTTAATTAACTTTTTGCGGTCTTAAAAGAATCGCGGCTCGAGAGTTTACTGCTTTGTCGACCATTGAAGCCGAATTTTATTGCAGCGCCGTAAATTTCCGTTTACGGACGTGAAAAGAACGATTTTCTTCAAAAAGACGACCTGATATCTGTATGTCTGCATAGAGTATTGTGCTTAGTTCATTAAGTGGAAATATCAATCGATTGGTTTTGAATGAATCAATGTGATATTTCGAAATAGAAGCGATGGATTTCAATCTAACTCTGAACAATGATAGAATATTTATCGGATTACCTTGTATAGCTATCAAAAAAGGAGAACCATTGCGAATTTCATGAAATTGCAGTTCGTAACCGTACAATAATGGAGCCAAAAAATTTAACATTTTTCTCAATACTTCAGAATTTATTGTTGCATATAGAAGTATCCAATTATTGGATTTGTTTCTTTTAAAGGATGAGCTTTGAAAATAAAGTTTTACATGAATTATACAAGTATTAAAATTAATGTGTTAGTTTTAGTAGTTTTTAATAATTTGAAAATTGGAAAGAATACGATTGTTCTAAAGAAGCTGTTGATTAGGACAACAAGTCCTTTTTGTGAATAATCGAAACAGTGACAGATTGAATTTCAACTGTGAAGTAATAAGTCTGATAGATTTACATATAATCATAGCAAATACTAGAATATTATGAATTTTAATTTGTTATTGTATATAATAAACCGATTTAGTGGAGAAATTAACATGATTGGAAATTAGTATTATATTTCTGAGCGTAATCGCTTAAGGGAAAAATGACTGTGCGCGTGTGTCGTTTTTCATCTCTAGGTAAAATCTGCGAAGAATGGCAACCTTGTTTTTATAATCGAAACGAGTACTTCGAAACAAAAGCCGTGCTTATGTAATGATCTCTCTCTCTCCCTCTCTCTCTCTCTCTCTCTCTCTCTCTCTCTCTCTACTACTACTCTACTACTACTACTACGTACTACGTACGTACGTACGTACGTACGTACTACGTACGTACTACGTACGTACGTACGTACGTAC
>NW_012130071.1:3582976-3601420 GCF_000143395.1 Atta cephalotes
AAGTAAGTAGGTCGAACCTTACGTTTTTATTTAATTACGTAAACGAACGTAACGTTACGTAACAAAACGAACCGTACGCTTATTGTAATAGTATCTCTCTCTCTCCTCCTCTCTCTCTCTCTCTCTCTCTCTTTCTCGCATTAAACAATAGATTGTGCCGATCGAATGAATTGCTTTCAACGTAAAGCAATATCGCCCAACACCGCTTGAGCACGTATCGTCGAATGTTTACTAGATCTGATCTCCGGAGGAACGACTGTAATCACGTTGATATCAAGCTTCTGAACGTTCCATTTGGCGCATCGATGCGCCCGTTTAATGTCGTGAGAAGTATTGGAAGTTACTTTCGTATTTTTTCAATTGCACTTTTTTATAGCGCGAACTTCTCCAGTCGGTCTTTTTTCAGTTAAAACGTCGAGCATGTACTGAAAAAGACGTACTGGAAGGTATAATGATGCAGCCCCTTTAGCGCCATTTCAAAAGCAATAGTCGTCATTCTTTATTGAAAACGTACAATTTAGTTTCACATAAAGAATTTAAGAAAGTGAACACATTTTTGAAGTAAAAATTTAATTACGTAAATTTTTTAATTAAAAATTTTAATTAGATTTTACAATACAAATATCATTATTTAATATTTACGCAATATAAATATCATTATTTAATATTGGTAATACTGATTTAATTATATGTAATTTAATTACAAGTAAATTTTTTATTAAAAAATTTTTACTTTATAAAAATATGCTCACTTTCTTGAATTCTTTATAATATTATCTTATGATGAAAATATTGGGTTGTCTAGAAAGTTCGTGCCGCAAAATATTTAAATTTAATAAATGAAATTAAAAATTTAAATCTTCTGCGTTTCAATTTTCCTTCAAAATCGGCACGAACTTTCCGGACAACCCAATACTACAGTAATATTCTTTTATTTTTATTATTACTTTACTACTCATTAAATCTTATTTTTGGAATAAAAACTATATTTGTTGTATGTATATAAGCGCGTAAAGACTCTTATTATACTAATAACAAAGTTTTTTTACTTTTATTAAATTATGCCAGTCTTCGCGGAATTACGTATGGTTATAGATGTTATTCGTGCACTTACATTTTTAATGTCAAAAACTTGCTTCATTAATCAATTTTATGTCTATTTTATAATTTGATTTCGTAAAATTTAATTTTATATAAAAATTTACAGTATATAATCCAACAGCATTAGAAACTTTGTATTATTTATGTTTGTAAATCACTTTGTAATCATTTTAAGAATTATACATATTATAGATTGAAATGAACTCCTGAATATTTAAACGCACGTTGTAAATATATATCATAGGTTTTTTTAGATTAATTTAGATTCAGAAGTATTCTGCACGTTTACCAATATTCATTTAATTTATAAATTAAAAATGCGATTATTTATTGTATGTAAATATTACACATACTTGATATGTGCATTAAATTATACATGGATGACTTCTTGCTGCCAAATTTGTTTATTTTATTGTATAGTAATGCGCACATTCGTGTGGAAAACGTATAGGAAATATATTTGAATTATGCGACACTAGATTTTGCATTTTGTCACGACAATAAGTATTGAATAATTGCTGGAGAGAGTAATTCATTTTCGACCGGCGATGACGCTCAATCATCGATATACCTACGATCGCGTCGATATCCGCCCTCGATTTGGATCACTCGCGTACTAGTGATGAAATTTATGGCACATCCGCCGTACTTCGATGCATTTTCCACAAATGTCGGAGATAAACGGCGCGCCGTGAAGGAAGGAGGGATTTAGAGGGTGAGAGTTATATGAGGTAAA
This sequence comes from Atta cephalotes, assembly GCF_000143395.1. NCBI lineage: Eukaryota > Metazoa > Arthropoda > Insecta > Hymenoptera > Formicidae > Atta > Atta cephalotes. Next base: position 3,584,814 of record NW_012130071.1, read on the forward strand.
AGGGTTGTTAGAAGATGGTGTTCGTGCGCGTGAAGGGTTGCATCAGATGAAATAACAATCCCCGACGCGTCCCTAAGTCTGCAACGGGTGGGTAAGATTAACTGACTCGCGTGAAAATTTATGGCGTTGCCGCTTTTCAGTGTGCGAGAAAAATGAGCTCGTTGCTCGTGAGAGAGGGACGATTAACCGAGAGTAGAGAGAGTGGAGAGAAGGGAAGATACACAAATAGCCAGAAGTAAAGATTCGCAGTGTTGTTTTACTTGTTGTGAGATGTAAAAGAAATCGCAGGCTATACGATTTGTATAAAAGTTTTTGTACGACTTGACTGTAATTTGAAAGCGCGACATGTTGCGATATACATATGGTAATAACTAATAAGTTTGCATTATACATGTACAGTGTGTAACATGTAGGTACATTTAAAATGAACAAACTAAATGCAAATTGCAACGTGAAAAACAACATTCTATTATGTTTTATAACGTATGTTATTGCATGTCAATGTGTAAAAAACGAGAACCTATTTTCTGTTGAAAAATTTTGCAGCTGTTACACGTGCTTGGCTGTGTAAAAGAAATTCCCTTTTGGTTTGGTTCAATATATTGATATTGTCCACATGGGTACACAATATGCAAGTAATGTTTTTATTGATCGCAATAAGAGTACAGATATATGAGGGACGTGTAAAGTTTATATCGTCGTTTTAATGAAAATTCCTCACAATTTTACTTTTATCGGCAGAATTTAGGCATTGGCATTTTAGTATCTGTTAGCGAAGGTGTTTATCTTTTATACATTGTAATCAGTCGTAACATTGCTTTAAAATAACTAAAATTCTTGTAATTATTGAAGCAGATTCTTTAAAAATATTAAAATTGATTTTTCTAATTATTTTTGATCACTTTTTGTGTACGTAATTATTGTTATTTTCTAAACCTCTTTATGCAAATTAAAATATTAAAAAATTTGTTTCTTTTTTTGTGAAATTAAAATGCCTATTTTTTCAGAACAAATTATATTATGATAACTATATAGGTATACAAGACAAATTTAAATATTTAAATTATTATCTGAATGTATTAAAAATTCAAATCTAAGCATTTCTGAAGCAGTATATAATTTTTTGACGACATGTCTCGTATATGAACACATCGGTAAAAATGTTTGCTGAACTCGGCTGTCTGAATATTTCAGCAAGAAATATCTAGAAGAGCCGCATAGGAAGAAGGGTTTGAAACGATGAGAGAGGAGGATCGTATTAGATGAGGTTTTTCGTAGCAAGCCGAGGCTTGAACGCATATATTGACGCGCCAGCTTTAAGCAGTTCGCAAATATTTTTCATGGCCAGTCAAACTCATATGACAGAATATCATGCAGACATTTCTGCAAGATGTTCCGTCGAGTTGTCATCAGATTGCAATATCACATATCGTTCCTTTACTTTAAAAGTGACACAACTCAAAAACAGAAAAGGAAAAAAAACTAATTTTAATTTGAATTATATTATTGATCAATCAAACAATATTGCAGCAAAAAGAATATATACTCTTAACATGATCAAATGCGATTTTTCATTTTTGTTTCATAATCTTTGAAAGATTATTTTTTTTATTTGTGACGATTTTAACAATTTTTTAACGGCATTTTTTAAGCTGTAGTGACAAGTTTTGACAATTTTTTATAGAATTAAGTTAATTCATTTTTTACTATAATAGAGTGTTTACCTAACTCATTATAATAATCGAAAATCTCATTTTGAAATAAAGGAGCGAGTAGTTTCCAAATTGAAATTTTTGTTTTGCTAAAGTTTATTCTATAGCATAATTACAAAATGATCAAACGTTTAATATTTATCCCCGTGATTATGAGTTTAAATTATAAAAGATTGAGAGATAAAGTTAATTAAGTTCTTTGTTATATTATTCGCATGTAATGTATTTCTAAAGTTTTATAATTACATGATAATTTTCATGATAACGTAACATGAAATTTGCTTAATAAAAATAATTGGTTTTAAATATACACTTTTTTTTAATAAATATATCGTCAAACTCATACGTATACACACATACAATTTTAAAAATCACGAGTAGCTATATTTATTAGTTAAGAATCATTTAACATGTAAATTTATTAAATTAATAAAAATTTTATTAATTTTTTGCATAAGTAAAGTTGTTAATAAATTTATTCGAATATATGCTTGAGAAAGGTAAAGTTTCAAAATACTGTATATATTCGCGTGGTTCTATCAGTCTTTACGATAGGCAAATGCGCATGTTCATATATTCACACGTGTACATGAGCAAGCAACCTGCATATATAAGTAATTTGCTGAGAAGCTCAGACGATAAACTCCCAAATTCTACTAGCGGACTAGCAAAAATGTATAAAATAAGAAGTGAGTCAAATATTAAAGTTTTCTTCCTTTCTAATAATTTAATTTTTAGTTTTTTTAATTAATATTATTCGAAATTAAGAATCGTTGCATGCATTATTAATTAATATTTTCATTATTGCAAAGTAATTGTTGAGACAAATACTTTTTTTATATTTCTTATAAGCATATAATATTTCATTTCACTTTCTTTTTCATTATAATCGGTGCCAAAGAAAAGTTTCATATTGCTCTTTCAATCTTGATTATTTTATCTTGAGAACATGTTCCTCTATTATAAGAGGAGCACATTTCGGCATTTGTCTTACATTTTTATATCTTTTATAGGAATTTCTACAAATTTTATTTACATTAATATTATTAGTTATGTCAATAATAAATTATATGATACTATGAAAATTTATATGATAAAAAGCCCATTGACTATTTCAATAAGCTATATACGTTAGAAGAAGAAATAGAAATTATAATGATATCAAAATAATTTATCGAATAATTATGAACATATTTCCGCAGTTTGTAACGTTACTAATTACGTGATTATTTATTATCATGGTATTATATTGCGCAAATAAGGTCATCAGGTGGAATACATTTGGTCGAGATAACCACGACAGCTAACATATATGAATAATGAATATTCAAATTTTAATGATAACTTTAATTTGTGGAGATAACATTGTCTATATATTTACAGCCTATTACAAATATTCTACGTAGTTTTTGTAACTTCAATTTACAATAAAAATAAATTCCTTTTCGTAAAGATACTTTTAAAAAATTCACGAATTTCAAAAATTGAAGATATGTTCCCAAGATATGTTATAATCGTTTTATTTTTAAATCGAATTTAGCGATTACTGATACGTAATTGCAACGTTGAATTGTAACATTGAAAATTAAAGGATTCTGCCGCAAGCGAGTTTAACGAGATCCAATTTCGGAAACTTTATCATGTACAAAGTAATAAGACCAAAATTTTCTATGTACGTGTAAACTTTAATGACTGCGAAGGAACTTTTCGAAAAATCTCATTCGGACGAACTTTCCAAAGTTTTCTTCGTGATACTATTTCAATGTATGACGCACTTGATACATATATTCGTATATGCGTAAACGCAATATTTGTAGATTTCGAGAAAACGCGACGTTTCGCAGCGCGCCGGAGCTAATTGCGAAAAACGCATGGGAATCGAAAATCGGGCGGGCCTCTCGTATTTTCCGCGTTATCCGGTTTTCGCATGTTTTCTCCTGTCGTGTCGCATACACATGGAAATTCGGACGCACGCTCTGCGGATGGAAATCGTTGGGAAGGCATTTACATGCACGAATTTCATCGCGCCTCGTAACCCTTCCCTACGTTTGCCTTTGACGGTATGCGTTTTTTTTTTGGTTCTCGTCATTGCGATTTCATCGTGGAAAAAAACGTTTGTCAATCCGACAAGCGTTGCCAATGGATTATTGGTAAAATATTTTGGAATAACTATTGTTTTTAAGCAAAATTCAGAAACACGAGTTAACGAGTGATATAAATTTCTATTTACATATTGTAATGTTTATTTTTTATTTTTTAATTTATTATCTACAAGACGAACGTATTATAACATATCTCATTTTAAGAAATAATTACTTGCAGCTTGTAGATCAATGGAATTAATATCAAATATTGTATATGAAATAATGCAATATTTTTTAGTTAGATTATTGAAAGAATATTAATCACTGTGAGATTATTATGACTGATAATGTAATTATAATTTATTATTTATTTAATTATTATTTATTTAATTATTTGAAAATATTACGTTGTCTCATATTTAATATCATAATCATCTCCGATTTATTCCGTATATTCTTTTAATAAAATATTAATGCTTAATGAAAGAGATTATTTTTATTAACGGTAGTCGATTAAGCTTATTGATTTAGTTGAATTCCCATGTATTTATAATTATATTTATAATATCATGCTGTGAAGAGGGATAATAAAGAGAATATTTAATTATGAAATTATTTATTAACAAGCTGCATAAGAATATAAAAGAGGAAAATGTATAACTAATATAATATGGTTCAATTAAGAGATTCGATTTTAATTTCGGAAAGATACTTTTTTTATGTATTTGAAATTTTGTTTTCTGTAACTTTTTAATCTTAATATTTAATACTTAGTGTTTATAACTCCGTGTTTCCTAATTGAAGCAAGTGAATTTTCGCTTGTTTAATCACGAGGATGTTGTTGCTTTATTAAATTAGGATTACAAAATTCAATTTTTAATTAATTTTATGAACGCTGGCATTATACCGGCATATAACTATATCAAACATAAGTCTCCCCGAAAGCTGAAAGGTTCTTTTATTAAAACCTCATATCTGTCGAAATTACATTAAGAGTAGAAAGAAGTTTACCAGTGTAGGCAAGTTAAACGAATGGTAATTGGCTCTTCAGACGAACCAATTAATTAAGCTTTGTACATCGCCTGTACAAACTGCTTAATGACGCCTTTCAATCGGGGAATAGCCGATTAAATAAAGTACCGCTCTGGAAGCGTTAAAGGCCATGCTTATTAAATTCATCATCAAGCTGACAGTTACATTATATATTAGATACAAAATTTTTTCGATTATTTTATTAAAAAATATTTAAAGTAAATAATATTAAACGAGGAATGTCTTAGGATCATACATGTGAATATACAACTAATAAGGAATAAATGCTTTTAATGATCAAGCTGGATGCTTAAATAATTCTATGTGAATTTATATAATTTATTTTATATAATTAAAGCATTTTATGAAGAATAATACTTATGTAACATGTATATGTATTAATAATAGTTATATATATCCTCGTATATGTCGATAAAAAAAAACCTAATGAGAGACACTGAATTTCTTAATTAATATTTCTCTTTTATTTATAAATCAAAGCTGCAATTGGTGTTTAACTCTCTCAGAGAGAGATTCAAAGCTGATTTATATCACTAATTGCAATTCTCGCCACGATGTGTTATATCGACGTAAGATTCTCATATGTTCCATGGATGTCCCACAGTACGTGTCTTCCGAAACGACAAACCGTACGTGCGGGCGAATAATCGAGCCGGAATAATACGGTTATTGTGTTGGAGCGCAAGCGTATACCCACATTCTAGTAGCATTGTAGCGCTAATGACGGCGTACCACGTTTCACAGATGAGGTATTTTTAAACAGTGAGAAACCGATTCTAATACAGCATTGCGCGCTGAATAGTCTTGGGATTACATTGACACGTATAAACAGACCGATGTCACGGCGACGGTGCTTCTAGTCAACGCGCTGCATTTACATGCAATGAGGAAGTTAGGGTAATTCTGCGAGTTAGGAAACTCCCTTTCGGGATTCTCGTAGACTCTTCCGACAATATCGCGTTTGTAGCGTATCCATAGAAATTTTACTATATTGTTAAGGAAAGTGTTCAGCATAATGAGCAATGAGAGACCTATTTTGAAAAGCAATCAGCAGCGTCGTCAAAGTTTGCAAGCAATTCTCAAGAATGGAAGAAGAATTTATCGTCTTGTTCATCATTTCTTTTAAAATGAGTTTCGTACAAAGCGACAAAAATTCCACTATTCGATGGATTAAAAGTGACGTTTTATTTATGCGTGAGTTTGGATAAAAATTGAACATCGCGACATCGCTTTTGGGATGAGCAGTTTTATTTTTCCGTCATCTATTAATTCTTGTGTCATTGTTGTATTATACTGCATGAAAGCACAATATTAGTCATGCATTGATCACGGTCCCAATTTTCAGCACTTCTTCCAAACATAATCCTCTGATGATATAAATCAATATAACGTCATGAATATTCTGCGTTGGACGCGTGTCCACGGTATTATAACTTCCAATCGACGTCAGGCCGCGTTACCGTAGACGCGCGCGTCGCCATTTCAGCAGTAAATCCTTCTACATCGTGTCCTAAAAGCCAAATCATATTACGGCGATGGGATATGATGGCATCGATCCGAGTCATTCAACTAACACTTTCACATTCCAGGATAAATAAATATGAACTCTATTATATTGAAATAAATTTATTGTCACACGTCAAGCACTTTCAGCGCCATGTTCGCGTACAGTAAATAACTGGATTATTGCGGTTTTTGCATTTAATCCATTTGTTCTCGCAGTGCTCGCATGTACTTTCAATATCAATATTGATTACACGTTATCACAATATATGATCATTTTTATAAAAAGAGAATGATATGAATATTGTCTCTTATTGAAAAACAACTTTAGCTTTTTAAACAAACTTTTGAGTTTTGAGTGTTATAATTACGTCAGTGAACTTTTAATTTAAATAACTGAATTTAATCGTTAATGATTAACTCTTAATTTATAAAATTTAATTAATTCTCCCTTAGCATTACTTTTTTTACAATCACAGCAGATATCAACATCTTTGTCGATGTGAGATATTTATGTTTCATTTTTATATGTAATGATTCTATAGTAGGACACAGCTTACGGATGGGCGAGTTGTACGCTCGAGAACATAAACTTCATTCTCGCGAATGTACGGACGTAGGCTTGAATACATGTACAGGAAGACCACGTAGTTGCGTAAATTCCGGCCATAAAGCCTGCCTAAATTGCGGGGTCTCGCGATTAATGCCCGATAACGATATCCGAATTCCACAACAGCCGCGACAACTAGGCGTACACGTATCACTGCTAGATAACTTGCATGACTGCCCACCGTCATGCTCGACATAGGCACACGACATAGGGAACTCGGAACTGATGTCTCTTTAAAGGTCGAGGATGCCGTAATTACAACGTGCCGATGTCTACCTTGCTCGTTGCAATAGAGCGTACTCGTTTGCTGTATTTGCACGGTTTGTTGTTGGTGATAATCATTAGTTATGCAATGTGAAAAAACTTTGAATGAGCCTAGTTTATAGTTCTTCTAGAATTATTAAAAATAGATGTATAAAATTGCAAATTTTTTATTATACAACAAGTTAAGTGAATTGACGAATCATAATTTTAAAGAGTACTTCAGATCTCTAACTTCTTATGATCATAATTTAGAATTTTTAAAATAGATTTTTTTTCTTAATAAAGTTACGACGAACAGCTTTTAAGTAATAAAAGATTGAAGAATTTTTTTGAAGAAAAATAAGATGAGGGAAAAAAGTAAAATTTTCATATGTTTAAAAATGACAAGTGAATTTTAACAAGTTTAAGAATTGAAAACTTATGATAAATACGATAATGGCTATCCATGTTTTTGCTAAAAAAAGAAAAAAATCTACTCTAATTTATTTAAAGAATTCATGAATGGAAGGCGATTTATTAATTTTATAGATATATTTATTAAATTTGTTTGTCAAAGTATCATATTTCTTTTAAAAATTATTATATGGATTAACGAATAAGGGATTTCTGAATAATTTTAAAATAATTTTAAAATAATTGCATTCAATACGCTATCATCATTATTACTGAGATAGAAATTATGTTATCCTTTGCATTCGCAATCCAGGTTGCGGAGTTAAAGACTCGTATTAAATGTGTTAGTGTGCATACAATCGTTATGGATTCGTCGATTCACGTATGCTGCTGATATTACACCATTACAAAACTGCATCGAAGATAAACTCGAAATAATGGCGTAACGTACACGGCGAATATTCGTATCGTATCAACGGTTGTTACCGGGCTTTCCATATGCCCTGATATCCGTCAGTTAGCGAACTTTAATGTTCGATACGTGCATCATAAATGTGAGAGATTTTTACAATATTTCAGTAACAAGTAACATTATATTACGATTTAATACGTCATTATGACAATAATTAATATACATATATTTCCGATAATTTTCTAACGTAATAATAATTTCGGAAAGCATCGCAGAAAATTAAAAACTTGATAAATATTAAGGAGTTTTGTTGAATTATAAAGAAAATGTAAGAATAAATATGGAGAATATTGATATTATTTGATATTACTGTTATTAAAATAGTTTTTCCATTTTAATGTTATTATGTTGATTATGATATTGATTTTCAATGGATCAATTAAAGTGATAAATTTATAATATATTTTTCAAATTTTGTCATTATTATTAGATTCATTCTCATAAAGCAAATCATTCCAGCAATATTACATTGACATGTATGATGTTATAGCAATGTTGCTGCAAGCTTCTGTGCTGTATGAGCTGTATATTTATATACATAACACATTTAATATATATTCTATTTTAATGTGATGAGAAATGTATATATAAAGGAATATTGAAGAATGTGACAGTTCAATGTAACTTAATTCTATACACATAGCATATTTATTAGATTTATATTCAATTGATTTATATTCAATTAAGTTTTACTTTACAATGTACATATATATATTAACTTTCTCTTACAAATTAATATTATTTGACAGTATAATTTAACGTTATTATAAAGTCTTCTCGCTCGATAAGAAAACTTAATTAAAGAGGACACTCCCCCAGATTGAATGATACATTTTTCTTAGTAACATAATTATGTAACGTAACATATATAATCATGATGGAAAAAACCTAGATGCTTATTTTCGAGATAAATTTCGTACAATTCTGCGCAGATATCAAAGCCATGTAATCATATTCAAATCATAATAACAATAAACAATAAACAATAACAATAAACATAATTTAGACGATACTGCCAAAAAGACGAACATTGAAATTTGATGTAGTTTCCCACGCATTAAAAAATTTACATTGTCAATTGACGCACACATAATTAAGCACACATAATTAAGTAAAAACACAAAAATATATAAGTAAAGAAATAAGGATATGATGCCTATTCAAATTATCGGGAAGAAGTATCTGACGTGTAATTTTCATTGACTAATTAGAAATGTGTATGTGCAATAACACACTTGAATGGCTTCTTCTATCATGCGTATAATCATGTATGTATTATAACAATTTAAACGTGAATAATGTTAACTTAATAAATACACTTTTATTAATGAAACTATGCGAGATATATCAAATAATTTCTTATATATTAGGAAGGAATAATTAATGCTTTTGATCTGAACAATTTATACTGTAACAATATAAAAGAAGTTTATGTATAATATTAATTTAATTTGTTAAATTAAATATACAAAGAAGTTGAGATTTATCTTACACACACACACACACACACACACACACACACACACACACACACACACACACACACACACACACACACACATATATATATACAATATATATACAATATATACATATATATACAATAGTTAAAAACTAGAATTTCGCTGATTAATGAACGAGAATAGAAAGGATTAATTAATAGAAAAAATATAGCAAATTAATATTTATGGAGAGAATATTAATTTTTATATAAATAAATATTAATTTTTATAGAAAATCTTTTGAATCGAGTGTGATGTGTGATCTTGTAACTATTGTAAATATCGACTTCTTTGATCATTACACAATTATTACATCGACATTGATCGACTGCCTCATCAAGCGGATAACTAGCTTAAATTTAATGCCGCTTTAATAGCTATTGTTGTGTTTTGGCAGCTAATGGAATATTTTACTAGAAACAAGGAATATTACAGATCACCGCGCATATTAATCTCGTTAAATCACGTACGCAAGGTAAATAATTTTACCGCACAACGCTGTTTACGGTTGTGAACCAAACATTAATTCGAATTAACTAATAAATTGCGGCTACAATTTTGCAAAATTTTACGAAATCAAAAAAAAATATCGTTAATTGTTTGTTTACAGTAATATTTTTTGTTATATTGTTTTATTCGTCTATTGCATATATAAATCAATTAAATATATTTTGATCCGAGTTTTATATATATGTATACATGATGTATGTAGCGCGTCGTTTTATTATATATATATATATATATATACATACACACATAAACGTCGGATATTTAAAGTCGGTCAGCCTATCAGTTCACAGAATAACGAGGTCATCAATGAGAGGTCGACGTATGTCATCGATGTTCAATGAGAGAGAAGAATTTGAAATTGTGCGACTCATGCTATATATCAACAATTTAATAAATAATCGACACTTCAAAGTGAAATGACGTTACAGGATATTTGTTTTTCTATTTTAAAATCATAAAAACTACTATTATGCAACTTATCTTTAATTAGCTTTTGAGAATACAAATAGCGTGTACACATATGTATTCTTCCATTAAAGAAATAACATAACAATGTACAACATATACAATTCTGTTTTGATATATGAACGTAGAATTTGTTTTATTATTAAAATAGTATGACTGATATGAAAAGTTTGATATGTAAATTTTAATGAAACTGCTCGCTAGTAATAATTTGCATTTGGCAGGAATTCAAACAATACACGGCTGCATATTTCTTTAAATAATGTATTGTAAACAATATTAATTGGTATATTAATTGGAACATTGCGTATAGAAAATGTATGTAAAAACTTAAGTCATGATCGACTTATTAAAACATTACAATTAGAGAAATGTCTGAAATATTATAATTGTCTGTATTCTATATATTATTTATGCTTGTATGAGATATCTTAAGATAGCTTAGTGTGTGAAACTCTATCCATGATCTAAAATGATGTATGGAATCTTAAAGACATTTGCGCGTGTTAGAAGTTTCGAAAGTGAGCATCCATCTATCCGTCAATAAATTTAGTTAATTGATCAATTGGATCAAAAGGCATAATCGCAAAAATGGAGAAGAATAATTATAACTTTTGCGCTTCCATCATCGTCAAATTTATTATGATATTCTGGAAATAGTAAAGAAAATATTCTTGAAAATAGTTTGAAATATGGTTTGCAAATATTTGCAAATATTTGATTGTGATTTTTTACTGACAGTTATTTTTAAATTTCTTAGAACATATAGAAATTCTTTTTTCTCTCTTACGACGTTATTAACAAAGTTCGTTAGTTGGTGCAATTAGCAGCAGTTGGATAAATGTCGCGCTCATATATACAGTAATCTATATTTACTTGACGTTTATGTTGCAAGTCTGATAAAGATCTAAAAGGACACAGCTATTCATATCTCATAGCTGCTCTACTTTTCGGCTATTTACTCCGATCTTCTTCTAATCGTGTTCGGAATAATCTCTCATGAAATGCCGCCTATTGATTCAGTGAACTCGATTTCAACATTATCGCAGGGATGACTGATCCGGACAGTCATTTGAGCTTAGAGTGAACCTACGGATCCGAACTTAATACACTGCGGGCATTCGCATACATTTACATACATGCATTTATACCATATACACATACATGAATACGTTTTTCCGAGCGATAATGCAATAAGTATTTTATTTGCGGAAAGTAAAAGCAATTTAATCTAGGAATATTAAAAGGAATAAGAATAAGAATAAACTATATTCATGTTTGATATAAATGGAGTAAGATAGTGAAAGTTAAAACTTCTTTTTTATTTATATCTTAATTTAATAAATGATTCTCATTTATTAAACGAATTGCAATGGTTATTTTAGATGAAAGACAGAAAGTAAAATCTTATCTGTCAAATAAGAATCTTTTCTTGACAAAACAATTTTTCTATTTAAGAAAAAACTTATTTTTACATATAATATTGTTTAATGTCATGAATGTTTCTACTTTCAACATTATCTACGATTATATAAATTTATACGAAAGCTTATTTATATATGTACTAAATAAGTAATAGAATCATAAACGTTTAACGCATGCTTCAATCTTACGTTCGAGATAATTGACTGCTTAGATGATCTTTTAAAAATAGAGTATCAAAATCATTGAAAATATATAATCACGGTTCTGCCCAGTAAATCGCCATCTACCCAGTAAAGTGCCGATTTTACGGAGGCTGATTGATTACTCAACGTGCTCTTTTATACTTTCGTGAATAAAACAGTCGTAATTATGACGCGAAATTGTACGCTTGTCTTAATGCTGCTATCTATTATGGTTTCTGATTATGAGTGAAAGTCTCGTTAATCATCGTCGCAATGAATCTAATAAGGTAAGTTTAACATTATTTCCTTTACAACGAAATACTTCTCACAATTTTTAATAAAACGTAAACAACTCATTGCTGTAATAATATGTCACATATCCTGAAGTAAATTTTTTATGTGATTTTGATATTTCTATCTTTTGTTGTTTCGAAGATTAATTTTTAAAATTTATCTTTATTTGATTGTCTTTTAAAAGTTACAAGTTTTACTGGAATAATATAGAATGCGTGCTTAACTTTGTATTGTATAACAATAGTGACACAATACAATATAACGTTTTAAACTTCGTATTCTATCAGTAAAATTGCACACTCGTGTTATATAAATTCTATTATCATGTTATAATGTAGAAAAAAGAAAATGTTCCTTTTTTTTAAATAATACCTTGCAATAAATATATTTGTTCACCGCATGAATAATTAATATAATCTACTATAAAATTTCTTTTAATTTAGATCAAATTTTTCAAGAAAATATTTTTCAAATGTAATTTATTGTGTGTGTACCAAACATTGTATGAAAAATTGAATTGTTATCAGTTTACAAATATTCAGTGAATGAGTAGTGTTTTTTCATTTGATTAATATTTTATAAATATCATTTTATGTAAATTAAATATAATATTTTTCTGTTTCTTTGTAATAAAAAGAACATGAAATTCGTTAATATTCAAGCAATAATATTGTTTTTATTAGAATGGAAGCTTCTTGAACAATTTTTCCATATTGCTAAAGAAGAAATATTTTAAGTGCTGCGTAATAATATGCTGACAACAAGGGTATGAAAGTACCGGAAATAAATTTACTTATCGTTCATTCAACCGGTTTATCTATCATTTGCGCTCCAAAAAAAATCCATTAGCAACTCACTGGCGCGATGTAATCGTGCCAATTATCGTATCGTTACTTTTATGACTGTCAGGTTCATTCCGCTGAGTAGTGGAAAAATAAGCGGCCTATAAAGAAAGTATGGACGAGCTCTTGCATGTCCATGTTCCGATACTCTTGCGTGATTAAAAATTTCTAAAAAGCTGCTCTCGATGCAATAGAATAGTGCGTGTTCAAATATATATCATATTGGTATAGTATTCTCCCGTTTTTGGCTTTGTATTTCTTTAAAAATTATAGTTCTACCTATATTAAATGCAACATGTAATTTTGCACTGTGCAACAGTAATGACAATTGATGCAATGTTTTAAATTTGTCTTGTTTTTTTATCATTAGAACTTATGCATATTTACATGATATAAGGATTGTTATCGCATTGTGTTACAATACCTTTAATGTTATGAACATACAAAAAAAAGAATAATGCAATTATATCTATATAACACTGCAGTGTTTCTTTAATAATTTTCGCTAACAACTAAATATAAGCGGGAAAATACATTAATAGTAATACATTAATAGTTCTTCATTTATTTATGTAATAAGAAATTTAATATTAAAATAAGAGATCATTAAGTTTATTAAGAATGATTTCATATTATATGTTACATACTGTGTATTTATTTAAATAAATTTAGATAATATCAATTAAAAATTTTAGTAATATCTTATATGTACGAATTTGATTCGCGAGTTATCTTTTGATTTTAATAGTATATAAGTAATTATTGCATTATATTCTACAATGTAGTATACAATATGATGTAATATAATATAATATATATGATATTATGTATAATAATTATGTTTTTTATTATATTATTAAAAACAATAATTAATTATGATTTAAAGGCTTAAGACGCTCACAATCGGAATACAAGATATCCGGATTCGACTCCCGGCCGAGGCAATATTTTTTATAATAAGTTTTTATTACAGTTTTTTAAAATTAAATTTGGAAAAATTTGGGAGGATTTTTAATATTTGATTGCGTTGAAAGTTCGACAACCATATCGGCACGCAATTATAATTTTTGAAATTAATTCACAAATTAATTCATTTTAATTTGAAATTAAATGACTATATATATAATAGTTCAACATCTTAACATTCAGACCGTAATAGCGCTTCATATTTAAAGTGATATAATAAATTATGTTGTATTATTAAAAACAAAAAATAATTTATGAATAAAGTAGAACACACATGGTTATAAGTTGTATAAAGTATTAGAAATTTTAACGGATATTATCTGACAATAAGTTTATTTAATATAATAATAAGCAATTATAGAGGGTGTTTCAGTAAGTTTGTTACAATATCTCTGTTATCGTTAATGATGCGAAAATGTCTAAAGAATTTAGTTCGTAGTGGGACACATATTGTAATTGGAATTATTTTTTTTTAAATCATCATACTTTTAGAGATTTTAATCGATTTTTTTTTAGAACTATATTTTTATCATTATTAAGGTATTAAGATCGAATCTAATGATCTACAATAATCTTCACGTGACTTTGAATACGAAAAAAAATCTAGGAAATAGATTCGAATAATGAAATAAATTTAGTACAATAGAAAGATATGGTAAAAGAAAATTTATTGTAATAAGTGTTCAAAATTATTTCTATTGACTTTTAAACATTTATTAATTTGATTATGAAAAGAACGTCGCACATTTGCGTCAAACATTTGGAGTGTTACAGCATAAGCTCGGATTTCTTTTTTCATTTCGTCACATGTCATAGCTTGTATCATTAACGGTAACGGAGATATTGTCTTGTAACAGAGTTATTAAAACACCCTGTATATATGATAACTAATCTGAAGTCTTTCTTAATGAACTTAATTTTACCTCTTATTTCTGTATTAATTCTTTTATTACATAATATGAATGAAGATATTATTATTAATGAGGTGCTGAAGGGTTTACGGGTTATCATCGTTAATTGTTAATGCTAACATTTCGTGAATCTTGCCGTTCGCTTCATCAGAGCGAAGAGCGCATTGATACTGAGCCATTCCTCTAGACAACTGCTAACTGCTAAAAAATATATTGTACTAAATATTAATGTACTTTTTTATATCTAATTATTAATAATGCGTTTATGCACTCGATATTATAAACGAAAGAAGCAAAACTTGCAAAAGAGATGAATGAAGTGAGACGTGTACATGCTGTCGTTACTTCTTGATTACACACCAACCGATTACGTGCTTTTAGACTCGTTAATTAAAAACCTTCGCCGCGGGCTGTCAGACGGCCGATCGCGAAAGTCGTTGAGAGAAACTTATATTAATTAAAGAGTTCAATAGAAAGGGCTGTAAATGCTGTTTCTCCGTCAAAGGAGCGTTCAGATTTTTAGTGATGTTTTAAATAAAAGAAAAAATATAGTAGGCGATTTTAACTTATTAAAAAATAAGAAAGTGCAATGAAATTATTTTATGAAACTCAGAGATTGTAAATTTAGTGATTTATTATTATATAATAATCAATAACTTTGTTGCATTTTTGTGTTATTTTACGAAATTTACTATTCAATCACGTTTTGCCTAAAGGTTAATTATAATTGTAAAAAGCTTTATTATCCGACTTTTTTGTAAAAGTCTGTTAAATTTGGTTTTTATGCTTCTCTCACAGAATATAAAACCGCAGAATATATAACCATCGAAAAATTGTTGTTACATCATAATGAATTTTAAATATTGCAAAATAATAAATGCTAAATGTGAATGAAAAAAAATGTGAGTGAAAATAAAATAAGCTTTTAAAAGAATAATATTATTATACATATGTACCTATAATTCAATATGACTGTCAAAAGTTTTTGGCTAATATATAATTTCTTATCAATCTTCCTTTTTAGTTTACATATTAATAAAATGTTTGTTATAATTAAAAACATAATTTATTTTAAATACTAAAGTACAATATATAAATTTGTATATTAAATTTTTTATCCGAGCAATACAATAAAATTACTTATTAGTCAGAAACTTTTGATAATTGTACAAAGGATTGTAACAAGATGACTTGTGTATCTTAATTGCTTATAAATATTAATCCGACAAAAGTGTGTCTACAGGATAAAATATAAATATTTATAAAATATAAATATTTATACATTAATTATAAAATATGTTTGATATATTTTTGTAGTTTTTGTGTATTTTTTGTCAATAATCTTTGTACTTTTTTTATAAATATTTTAAAGAGAAGGAAAGAGAGAGAGAGAGAGAGAGAGAGAGAGAGAGAGAGAGA
>NW_012130071.1:3602879-3620932 GCF_000143395.1 Atta cephalotes
CAATATTTTTATTGGATACAATTAATATTATGTGTCATATTTTTTAATTAATTTCGAATAGATTGAGCAATAAAAAATACAATTTTAATGTAGATACTTATTCTGCCGATAATTTAATTTTATATAAAATAGTTTTTTAAGTAACGCATCTGTCGAAGGAGAAATTATATCACGTTTATTTGAAATTATCTCACATTTTTTTGTTTAATACAATTTTTCAAATTTTCTACGTTTTCAAGTACAATATTGCACATTGTTTTTCAAGTACAATATTGTACTTTGTTTTTTTTTTAAATAAACATAATTTTACGCTCAATGAAAGATGTTTCCAACACATAAAACATGTATTTTCAAATAATAACTTTTATTTGAAAATACATTTAATCAATTTTATTTTGATTGCAGAATTTCTCTGTAAGTACATAATACAATAGTACAATAATATAATAAGTATTATATTCTAAAAAATATTGCTGTTATATTTATTTCCGTATGTGTATTCATTGAAGAAGCTTATAGATTTTTTACAGTAAGTAGTTTTAGTAAAGATTACTTATTGCATACATAATCATCAAAACAAGTTACCATGCATGGGAATTAAATCTTATATCAATATGTTGAATGTTATATCCGTGCCTTTGGGCGTAAATAGCTTATGAAACGTTTCTAAAAGTGTTGTATCGAGTATTTGCTTACCGCATCATATATTGTTTTTGTTGAACATGTTCGCCTTCAATGCCAGATAGTGCTGACGTCTTTCATATTCTGTTGGATAACAATGCCATTATCGGAATTATATCGATGCTTGCATAAAAAGTATAATTTTATACGTAGGAATTTTTTGCGGCAATTTTTCGCGCTAAAGGTAAAAAGTTAAATTAAAAATTTTTTTAATTATTAATTTAAGAAGTTATAAAATTATTATTATACTTATCAAAAAATCATTTATTCTGCGATCAAAATTTAAAAACTTTTCGCGAAAAGAATATTATCGTGTACACTTTCGCGCAAATTCAATATATTGCGTTATACTTCCTGCATACAAAATTTTAAAAATTATTATTTTTCACTGTATGCGTCGAATATCTTACGCAAGTATCAGGCATGGCGTTTTCTGGCAGACAGGATATTACGAGCGCTTTCGTCGTTACGTTGGATTACTTGGCAGCGTCCTCGTCGTGTAATATAATCGTGAATGTGTGTGGAACGAAGCTATTGATCCTTTCGTATGAACAATATTTTATGAAAAATAATCAATGTGTGAATAAAATGCACGAAATAAATTTTAACAGAAAACAAATTATTAATAAACTGATACAATATAAGCAATGAGATTTTTTACAAGATTTTTTTGATAGAGAAGCATATATGTAGGTGAATTAATTACATTATTTTATCTCTTTTTACGATGCGCAAGATTTTATAATTAGCAATTTACGCGAGCAAGCTATTTTTTATACGCTGATAATCTTGACTTTTTATTTTCACCAGCTTCTAGGATTATTAAGAGCAACAGAGACTGGTTTTTTATTAAAACTATTGATTATATTGTTTTATTTTCGAGTTTAGCTTTACGTAAGCTGCAATAAGAAATGCACCGTAAGATTACTGTTCGCTCGACTTAACAAAGGCAATGTACTTAGCTATCTCCGTCGTTTAATTCTACTTAAGCAGAGCAGACTCATACTCGCGTGTTCCTTCTGGATTAGGGAGGTTCCCAGTAATTGTAATACATTGCTATAGTTGTCGCATGAAATGGGCTATATCTCCGTTTCTGTGAGCCCGATGCAGTCTCATGAAATTGAAATCTTCACGGACAAGTGGAACTCCGTAGAAATTAAGAACGGCCGATAATCTCTTCCAGGGATTGTTAAAGCGATCTTAAATTGTGTAAGAAATCTTAAATCTGTGTGCGAAATCGAAGATTTTCATTACTTAGCATTTTCCGCTAAAGCAGTTTTGACCTGATATTGTTTATTTGATTTGAGACAATCTGTATATTTATGTGAATAATATTTGTAACAGACGGTTGCATGTACAAATATGATTATAAAATAAAGTAGGAAATGCAAAAGACATAAAGGAATTAATTATAGATGCGTTAAATAGGATATTAACTATTATGTATTACAATAATATTAAACCAATTTTAACGGAAATGATATGGAAATTGATATTCAAGCTATTAAATATTATTTATCGCATTGTAATACAATATTTATGTATATACGCTTGCATTTACTATAATGAATTACATTTTATATTATATATTGTTTAGCGCTTATTATGTTATTGCAGACAAATAATGCGTTACTTGTTATATGCCTGGTTTAACGTTTCATAATAACAATGTTATAATTCTGTTAAATTTCTCCGAAATTTCTCTTTTCCAAAAGTTTTGATAAGGACACATTGACTAATTTAATAAAAGAATCGAATTAATGAAAATGAAGATATGTGAAGCAGCTTTTATAATTTTTGTGTCTTATAAAGGTATTTTGATAAATAAATACTTTTTACAAAATTTATCATCTGCAAAGTTTTTTTAAAATATTTGTAAAAAAATGTGCATTATAACATTATTTATGTACTTTAATGTTATTACATTCGCGTATTACACACTATTTTACATTATCGATCATAATTTATCTTTCTCACTGTCATATCTTTGCATAAAAATCTTCTCATTCGATGGATAGATATCGAAGTTTCTGTCGCGAAGATGGTGTAATCCATTTATAATGCTGCGAGTGACACAGAATAGAAATGTCGAGGCGAACAAGAAGGCCGTTGACAGGTCGCCGTCACATCAGTAAATTGTTCTGAAGACTTTGCAAAAGGCAAATGAGAAAAGCTGAATTCTCCTGTCATTCAATCACGCTGAATTTCTGTTTTCTCTGCATAACATAAAATTTAGTTAGATCGGATAACATAAAGATACGAAAATGCAAAATGTAGAGTTTCTACTGTTACGCCTATTCGAATCATGTTGGCGTGAAATTTATAATGGAATCGAATTCAAAATGAAAAGCAAAGAAGTAAATGAAAAAAGTTTCTTCCAATTTATATGTAACTATATGTCATGTCACGATATGAAGTTTTAAACTTGTGAACTTAAAATTCTTTCGAAAGGGTCACCATTGTCATTCGTACATTTTTGTTAGACTTTTGTCCATTTCTATTATTATAAATTAATTGTAATCTTAATTTAAATTCCTTATTTTTTCTAATATTTGGAATTAGAAAAAATAATAAGTAAATACAATCAAGATTAAAGTTAATCTACATTGGTAGAAATTGATGCATTTCATTCAATCTGGTAGACTATTGAAAGATATATGTCGAATTTATGTATAAATCGCATGTCTCAAACAGTCCATTTTCCAAATTTTTGGATTTATGTAGCACAAGATAAATATGTTAGAAGGTAGTACAAATGTTACGTAAACAAATTAATACAAAAAATGTAACACTGACATTTGTAATCATTGCGAAAGATTTTTTTAAGAAAGAAATTAATATTTATGATACATTAAATTAACGCATTTTATTAATTTATCTTATCTCTAGAATTTACGTTTTAAAATACGTTCTTTTTATGTTATTTTACTTAGTCACTTATTCATAAATCGTTATTTATATATTAAGAAATGTTAAATATCAGTTTAATACAAATTTAAATAACATTATGTTAAGTTCACAAAATCTTTAAATAACATAATCCCTTTGTGTTAAATTCACTTGAATATGTAAAGAAATTCAACACAACTATTAACAGGAACATGAATGGACTGTTTCCAATACAAATATACAATGTTTTTTATTGTGTATGATATTTTGCGAATTTTAGAAGATATTTTGCGTACACAGTGATATTCTTTTAAAGAAAATAAAGGACAAATGTAAAGATTTTAGGACTTTGTTTCTACACATTTCCAAATCAGTTTGTCACTGACAAAAATCTGTGCATTATAATATTTTATAACACAGTATAATTAAATTGAGATAATGCGCAGTTTTCTGATAGTTTTAAACTGGTTTGACTGTATTGTAATCCTTGATCTGAAATAATAAAAAGTTCGAAATAATAAAAATGAGAAAAACTCTAGTTTGAATAGATTTAATTTAAAAAATTAAGAAATATAATTAACAAAAACAAATTATATTTCTATATATATTTCTTCTGCATGAAACTGTAAAGTGTTTTCCAAAAATTTAATATAATATTATAGACATTGGAAGGCTCGTTAGAAAAAAATTTCCCATAATGTCAAAATAAAGGAGAGTAAAGGACAATATTGGAAAATAAAGGACAAAATTGAGTTTTGAAGGAACAAATAAATCTAAAGCACAGCTACCTAAAATAAAGGACTGTCCTTTACAATAAAAGAAATATGATCACCGTACGTATAGTTATTGAATTCAAATTGTTCCGCGAGCACTAAATATCAATTACTATAAAATCAAGTTTGATGAATTTATTGAATGCTATGTATAAATGAGAAGAAAATATATCTTTGCCAATGCATGATATGTTTGCGAGACGTTTTAGCATCTGGCATACGTCATGCTCGATGTGCGTAATACTCTTTTTCCGTTGCGGCGACATATTGTCGACAGTAAGTTTCAATATGCGGACATAAAAACGTATCGATGATAGGACAGCTTTCAATAGTCCGATAAGCCGAGGAGTGAAAAAGTATGCGATTGAGCGGAAAACCAATAATCGTCTCGAATCGCAAAATATTTTTATCCGCCATTTCGTATTACACACGCGTATGGTCGGAGATACGCGTCTTGTGTACGCATAATACGGTTCTACATCTGCATAATAATGTGCGGAATACGCATTTCGCAGGTATAATGTGCGCGTGGCATATACGTAATAATGCAAAATGCCTCTTTGATCTCCACTAGAGAATTTTAGGTGATGAACTGTTTGACGAAATTCGTATTGTATATTGTTCTTTCAAAAATCTGATTTGAAATGCTATATGCACTAAAACACATTTTGTACTTGTGTTGAAAGTAATCCACTCAAGTTATCGTCTGTTGACTTTTTTTTAACATATTCAAGAGTTAATTTAACATGATGTTATTTAAATCTATGGTGTTAAATTGATATTTTCAACATCTTTTAGTATCAAAATAACACAATTTGATGAATAGGTGAACAAATAACATAAAAGTAACGTATCTTAAAATATAAATTCTAAGATAAATGAATAAAATATGTTAATTTAACATATCATAAATGTTACAAAATGTGCTTTTACAGTTTGCTTACAAATTATCAGTGTTACATTTTTTGTTAATTTGTTTATATAATATTATATTTGTATTACTTTTTGACATATTATTCTGTTAAATCAATATAAAAATTTGATCAGATTGTACGAAATACGTTAAATTTAACAAATTTTGTTACAACTGTGTATTTATCTTATGTCTATTTATTTCAATAAATAATTATGAAACAACGTGGATCTAAATTATTCCTCTGATCTTTTAGAATTCTAAAGATTTCTATTTTCAAAGTTAAAATCGTTTTATGCACTCAAGTTATCAAATATCTTTATTTGAAGAAACTTTTAACTTATAACTTTTTAATTATTAATGAGATTTGGAGTGGTTTTAATTAAAGAATGCTTGTAGACGTGTACGGTATACATAAATATGGTGAGGGAGAAAGTTTGAAATTTTATCCCAAAGGAAATACGCTTTTAAACGCATCTTACGTTATCCAAATTGTTCCCCTACGAACGGTATGAAAAATTTAGTAAATTTCATAGCTCACCGAACGAAAGCTCTTGCAAACAGTCGCTCGTGTATGAATCATCGTCTTTGAAAAGGAATGGGAACTTTATTTTAAGGCATAATTATTTTAGGGCCTTTTTTGGTTCTTTCATCTATCTTAAATTAATTCGATTTTTGCGAATATTTTTTTATTCTGTAATGTATTGCCATATAAAGTTTTATGGAATAATTAACTGCTAAATATAAATTTTGTAAAACGATAATTAAAGTTTTGCGGACAAAAATTACATTGTTATAAAAAAAAATAAAAGCATTTTGGACTTTAACAAGTTTAGCAATAAATTTTATGTTATATATGAATGTTTATATAATATAATATTATATTATATATTTTATATATGAATGTTCTGTACGTTCTGATTTCGAGATATTGAAATAATTGATGGCTACTTGCGTTTTCCATGATACGTATTTATGAAGAGCGTCGAAATAGCTTATATCAACCAACAATACGAATTTCAATTATCCGCATCTCGCTGTTCCGGTTGTGATTAAGTGAGATGTACAAGCAACTGGAACGGTGGCTGGCTTGCACATCGAGTACTGCGCAGTCTGAGCTTTGTTCCCGAGTGCATAGCTGAGCTCGTTCTATGAACCAATTATGCGGTCTCGCAACTATATCATAATAATTGAGGCAGACAATCGTAGTGAAATCGCGATCGCAGGCGCATCACTTCTGGGTCAAGTCGAACTTCAGATTTATTCATGAAATATGAAGATATTTATCAAGTGCAGAATGCAAATTTGCTTAGTATTACCAATAATTGTAATGATAGAAGCAAGAAATTTTTAAATTTTTATAAAAATTAACGAGCTATCCATATAAAATACTTTATCTTAGATACACTCTTTATTTTCAAATCTAGCGTATATGATACACGAAACGGTCGCAATGGTCGCACTCGTTGATGATAGCTAGTTGCGAGAAAGTTTCATTCCAATTTTGATTCCCTAAAGTTGCCGTAAGACGCAACATGTCATTGCACTTTCTAAATTATCACTACCTATCGCCATGCGACATTCCGCGACGCGTTGTAAATGCAACTCACCAAAGTATGGTATCGTCGCAGGAACGACCGCCGTACTCGAGAACCAGGCGAAAACTGCATAGATAATATGACTATCGCGTGGATGGCGGCGGTAAATTTGTCTCTTTACATGATACGTTCGCACAAAGAAAGGCAAGCTCCGACTGCAAAGTATCATGCAAACAGCAAAAGTAGCGTTCTATCGCGTTACGAATACGAATGACGTCTTTTTACCCTTTTTAATATATTATTATAAAATGTTTTTGTGACTGTCACGATATCACGAGAATTTCGAGTTGGACAAGTTGTATTAAATTTATGCATTAAACAAGATTGCTGCGTATGGAAAAAAAAAGTAAAAGAGGATGTTAAAGCATGTGAAATATTAATATCTCTAAATGTCCTGAGATAAATACAATTAATAATTGTAAGTGAAAATTAGACCGATGAAATTAAATCAAATAAAAGAAAGTCTTTTGGACAAAATGGATTTTAATATTTAATAATATTCATATGCAAATTAGTAAAAATACAATTAAAGCATAATGATTACCATCAAGACAATTTTCTTATAATATAAAAATTTGTATATTTATTATTGGTATTTCTCCAAAAAAGGATACTTGTATTTTTTTGATAATTTTCTTTACCTTCAATAAAAATAAAAAAACATAATATTAGTAATAACATATGTTTTAAGATAATGTAAAAATTGAAAATATATAATATAATAATATCAATATAATAATATCATATAGAAATATTCGTATGCGTATTGGAGATTGTGATAAAATGTCGCAAATTAACAAAGTTGATATTTTTTTATATCCTATGAAGTACAAAATTAATTATCATCACTGCGTCGGTGCATAAAGCACTTAATATGAGTTCGAAAAAGCATATATCACGACAAACTGTCGTGGGAAACGAGATGTGACCCAATTTCCCGTTACAGCATCGTCGCATCGCTGCACCACAAGCATTCCACCACGAAGACCGCATGTGGATAAGCACGTGTGGTTGTACATTCGCCACTTGCTTTTTTGAAGTTTACTTCCTATCGACGGGATCATTGTATCGCAACTATAATTTCAAACGGTCAGCATGATTGCAAGTTAGAAAGTGCATCGCATCGTAAATGCTTGCGGTTATAATATTCTATCCTTTCATACTGCAGAACTTCTATGTACATTAAAGATTTAATCGTTTCTGCAATAATTTTGCAACATATATAAGTTATCGATGTAAACTTCATCTTAACAGAAAACTTTGTTTTACTTTTTGCTATAAAATTTCATTGGCTTGACATGTTTTAGAATAAATATATACTATCTTCTTTTTTGAGATTTTTATGAGATGAAAGACAACAGATAAAAATACTTACGTAACTGTTTAAACGAATATTTTTTCTTGCGCCGTACATATAAATATATCAAATCCACTTTAATGGATTCCACTAAAACCTATATTAACTTTTGGGAAAATTACTCAGTTATTGTTCACTCATACATACTGCGAATAGACTACAGACAGTAGCGCGTGTCACGCAGTGGACAATATTGTTCATTTATTCTGCATATGGTTTTATTGATTTATTTTTTATTACATTCGCATTCTATACATACAATGACTTGCATTAATATTCGGACATCATAATAATAGAGAAACTATTATTTTTGAAATATAATTTTTATAGGATTAAGAAATTTTTTAATCATTGAAAACGCTCATTATAAATGTAAAAAACATTAATTTTGTTTATTTAACTAATGTAGTTTTCAATGTAAGAAATATTAAATAAATTAATTCTTAATTTTAGAATTGCAAAAATATTTGGACACTCAATATATTTTATATTTACTGATTCAAGTTAGTTTATTCCTTACTTGTTTATCATGAAGTAAGTCATACAAAATATGTGATTTATTTCATGTTGAATTGAATTAATTTCCTCAAGATCACACAAGTTAACGGTGAGAATGGGACAAAAATAGTTCATTTGAACCCTAACTTGTTATTTTTCATTATGAAAAAGACAAATCATATCAAGAAATCGATAATTAATAAATTTGAGTAAGAGTACGGTAGCAGATATTGTAGAAAGATATGTTTGAAGATCACATTGAACAATACCTTAGAAAGGACATCCAAAATTACTTAACTCACGAGATAAACGTAAAATTATTAGGAAAATAAAAGTAAATCCTAGATTAAATGCTACAAAATTGATCTCAGAATTATACGAAGAGATTAACAAGAAGGTACATACTGATACAATTCGTCGAGCATTAAAAGAAAATGGTTATAATGGTAGAGTTGTTTGTAAAAAATCGTTCATAAATGAAGCGAATCGGAAGAAAAAGTTAATTTTCGCCAAGGAATTTATTTCTAAAGAATAAACATGGTGGAATGATATAATATTCGTTGATGAGAGCAAATTTTTGGATTCCGTCTGACGGACGGAAAATGATATGACGAACAGCAAATGAATTCAAACTGAAAAATTTGAAGCCAACTATGACACACGGAAGTTTAATGGTTTGGGGTTGTATTTCAAGTAAAGGAATGGGTGAATTAGTTTTCATTGACGGAATTTTGAATAAAAATAAATATTTAAGTATTCTAAAAGACAATTTAATAAAAAGTGCTAATAATATGAATATACGAGATAATTTCAAATTTTATCAAGACAATGATCCAACATAAGTCGCGAATAGTGCAAGAACATTTATTATACAACTGTCCAAAAATATTACATCCTCCACAGTCACCAGATTTAAATCCTATAGAAAATTTATAGAATTTATTCGTAACATGGAATTTAGGTCATAACATTCGAATTGCCTACAAGATCAAAAGAAGAACTAAAATTATGATTAAAAGAAGAATGGACGCGCATTACTCCAGATTATTTAACAAAAATTATTTCTAACATGCTTAAACGTTTGCAGCTTCTTATTAAACAAAAAAGTTATCCAACAAAGGATTAAAATTATTATCATTTCGTTTATAGTTATATTTATATTATTATATCTTGTTAAGTGTCCGAATATTTTTGCGATATCAGAATTAAGCAAAATTCTGTCTATAGTTTAATACAATATATTCGAAACTGTATCATATAAATAGTAATTATAGAAATAAAATTTATATTTCTAATAATTTTTCAATTTAAAACAAAAGTTGTAAATTTCTTACTCCAACAAAAATTATATTTAGAAGGTAATAATTTCTAAAGTATCATGATGTCCGAATATTAATGTGAGTCACTGTATATATCATATTGCTTCAGTATTTAATGTATGTACTTATAGTACCAAGATGAAAGAGCAAATCACATCTTTGCTACTTTTATGCGTAAATATGTTTAAACATTTATTTCTTCTAATTTTCAATGCCTCACACGTAGAATAAGGATATCTTGTCCTAGAATCGTCGAGATTACTGTAAGAAAGAAAAGAGACAGCGAATACTTTTGTCCCTTACCCATACTTTGCCAGACAACATTGCACCGTGAGGTCATGCTCGGGAAATTCGCCATTGTACCATCTTTCTTTCTTTTTTCTTCCATTTTTTTTTTCTTTATGTCGGGTTCATTGCGGCGGAAATTTAAAATAAACGTCCGACTACGGATGCGCCGGCAATTAAGAGAGCGTTCTGCTGCAAGAGCGTGGAAATTACGGCAGACGTCTTTTTTTCATCCTTTCGTTTTGTGTGAGCGAGCCTGCCGGCGACAACGGTTATCGACAATGCGATACGCATTCTTGTTTACCAAGTCTTAACGTTAATGAAAAATTAACACGTAATAAAGACAACTATTTACATTCAGAAATGTAAATAGTGTAAGATGTAAAATTTTAAAAGCAATAAATGCAACAACTGGTTTGAAGAATAGTCAACATTTTTATAGACATCAAAGAAGCAATGGTAATCCAATCCCTTGAATTAAATTTTTGTTGTTTTTAACTTCTGGATGTATCAAAATATAAGTCATACATTTTTGTAATTAATTTCTAAGTAAACAATTTGGTTTATATTAACATATGCATTTAATAAATAATAAATTAAATATGAGCTAAATTTAATATATTTCCTGGAATTAAAATGTTAACTCCATTATTTTAATTAAATTGACAACATATTGAGTTGAAACAGTGACGATTTATAGAAATAATGAAAAATAATTCAAGTTTGATATAATTTGATATTATGAATTTAACAATATACTAAATGAAATAAAAAAAATAGATTGATTTTCATAGTATATGAAATAAAAGAATAGATTTTTAAAATTTTTATACATAAAGTTTTTTACTTCTATATATATATATATATATCTTTTTTTCTATTTATTACGCAAATTGAGATACTATAAGGAGAACTTACTTTTTGTCTGATTTTCTGTATATTGTATCTTTAATTATTCCATTCTTTAATTATTCCATTCTCGTTATAACGATAAGTGTTGGCTATGACTTCAATGTGAGATTATATGATAACATATTTTTCAGCATATAATGCGGTTACGAGTATCTCGCAGGCGCATTGACCTTAATGCATTTCTTATGCAAACTACTGCCGTTCTTACTTTGTGTTGTCGATATCGATACTCTCGGGTTTATTGCGGTTTTCCGGGGTAACGCATTTCTGAAATTGTGCCTCACTTTATATATTCCAAATAATAAAACATGACAAATATTTTTATATTTTCCAGTATATTGAACGCAAAAAACTAATAAATAAATTGGTTGAATTATTGAAAGGTTGATATTATAAAACTGATTGTAAAATACTTTTTAAGATATTTAATATTAAACTCATAGTTATCAATTTTGCAATCTCTTTTTATGAGACATTAATGTCATTGTGTTAATTTTAGAATTGTGATATAAAATCGTATAATTCCTACTTTTTATTTTATGGATTTAATTAGTGGGTTTTTATTATATAGACTTTTTTTATGTTTTTAACTTCGAGAGGTGCATATTGATTGTTTGTATTGATATATTAATCGGACAGACGTGAATTGTGTACGCGTAAACACACTGATAATGACATAAAAATTCCCTTAGCAATGCGGGTGAATGTATTATGTAAATTGCAGCGTAACTGTTATAATCGCAAATGTGGATGCAATGTTGGTCGGATTGAAAGCTATTAAATATGTTGCTGCGGTAACTAAACCTTATGTAAATGTGTAAATGTATTCTATCAAATTCAATGGCAGGGTTGTACTTAGATGTAATGTACCTAATGTAGCCAAGAGAAAATTCAATACAACTCATCATTTTATATGATTAGCGTATATAATGTTGTCATTGTTGTCATTGTTGTGTAATATTTATTCGAAGCAAAATTATAAATAAGATTTAAGATTATACTTTATATAAACGTGCTGATATTAAAATAATATTTATAATATTTATAATATTTATAATAAATTTGATAGAAAACTTATTTTATTAATAATAGGTGTACAACTTAATTCTCGGCCTTTGTAACAAAAACATATTGTTTATTTACATAAAAAACGAATAATCTTTCAATCTTCTTGAAGCTGACAAAAATTTTCTTCTAAAAATTCCAATTCTTCGTTTTCAATTTTTTTTTGTCCAGGGTGTTCTTTATCTTGGAGATTGAAATTGCTATCTCGAAACTTTTGTAATCACTTTTTACATGTATTATAAGACACAGCATTTTCGCCTAAGACAAATTCATTAATTCTCGCCAGCATTTTTTTTTTCAATTGAAATGCAGAAAGGAAACAATGCCTTAAATGCTACTTTTTAAACAATATCGATTTCACTTCTGTGTTGAGATTATATCGGCAGCACCGTCAATTATTATACTTCATTTTAATGCTGAAGGCACTTTAAAACGACTGATGGAAAAGAAGGTGCTGTAGTCGATTAAATGTAAGTGCAGAGAATAAAGTTATACACCTAATATAAGCATTTTAATCGAAAATGTAATTTTAAATATTTATTTTTTTACTTTTCTACTTTTTATTATCGAACGAAAGCATTTTGTTATATTTCATGGAAAATAAATGGATAATAAACTTCATTTTTTTTTTTAAGATAGGATGCTTCACCAGGACCCACCTAAAATTACAAATAATCTGTATAATTTGGATAAAATTATGTGTATATCTTAATGAAATAATATGGAACATACGATAGCAAATCAAGAGCTGCATCTTTATCGAATGAAAACAAGATGAGATTGTGTTTATTTTTCGAGGTTAAATTTATATGCAACGTAAATATCTTTCCAAAATGGCTGTTGACTCATTATTTTTTTGTGATCATTGAAATCGTAATTTCTTAAACTCTTATAATTTTATTTTTGAGAAAAATCTAAGATTTGTAAGCAGTTAGTTAAAGAAGCGTCTGTCACTAATAAGGAGAGACTTACATAAGTATTTCACGGATTTTAATCAGCTTTTGCATGGTTATTCTGGCGTACCAAAAAATAATCCTTGTAAAGCAGTAAATTGCACCTCTGTGTATTTTTCAAGAAAATCATGATTTTAGATTATGAAAACGGATCGCTTTCAAACTTTAGGGAATTGATAATATTTCGAAAAAACGAATAATTTTTATGTATATATATTAGGAAAATTAATTTTTAATATACATTTATTTCTCATTATTCATTCACTCTAGCAAGATGATACACATAATGATAAGTGGTAGTTGTCATAGAAGTATGTGAAGCATACTGTCTTTCTACTATGCGCATCAAATAAATGTAGGTGTCATGCGGCAATCACACTTACTAACCATACTTCTGACGTAATTAAAATATTACGTCATTAATGTTCAAAAAATCGCAAATTACTCATTTTTTAAATATCTATCATTTTCTCCAGGTTGACAATCCATCGTCGTGACCTAAAAATCATGATTTTCTTGAAAAATATGTAATTTACTAGGGATTATTTTTTGGTGCCCTAAAATAACTATGCAAAAACTGATTAAAATCCATGAAATACTTATGAGTGAGTCTCTCTCTTTGTAAGTTATACATGAAAGATTACATTTTTAACATTTTTTTTCTCTTATTTCATCGTTACCTACTGAATTTTGCACACGTCAATTTCGCTACTTCATTATATAAAAAAAATTAGATTTCTATGGTAACTCGATTTATTAAAGAATCATCTTAACTCCAGCAAGAATTAATCGAACGCAGGTGTAATACTTTAAATCCAGTAAGACTCAATCGAGCGCGAGCATGGCATAGCAAACAGCGCTGATCATGTCAGAGGTCTCGGGTTCGATTCCAGTAAAAACCAAAATATTTATGCTCGTGTCTTCTCTCGGAATAGATCGACATCCTCCCGAGAGGAATCCTTCCTCACAGAAACATCTCTCGAAAAATCTGCTGTTCGGTATTAAAACTATAGATGCCATATGCTCGTGATAATTGAATAATTAGCATTGAATAATTAACATCACAAGTATATGAGAGGTGTAACACAGGCCAGAAGCCTAATGTAAGAAGAAGAATCAATCAATGAGATTGGTGAATGTATCGCCACTGTTTTAGCTGAAATTAAAACACGATAATTACAATAAAAGCATTCAGAGAAATATATTCAGAATCCGAAGCGAGAATAGCATGTTCATACACATTTAATCGAAAGTCACTCTGGACTTCAAAGTAGGAAAAAAGGTAAACACGCGAGTCAATTAGCGAACGAATGAAATCATTGTACAACGATCACCAAAATATTAAAATGACATGTAATTATAAATGTAGCAGCTATGCAAAAATATGGTGTTTCGCAACATATTTTTGATTAGGTCGAATCATGCGTCGATTCAGCTGGAGACCAGGCCGCGCATAATCATCTATTTTTTGACGAGAATGTCATACGCGGTGTAAAGGTACCTTTTCATGGCGATTAGTTGCAATTTTTATAGCGATCGGAGAGTCACGTGACTTCATCAGTCGTTTAAAAGTCGTCACTGTCGCTTCTGTAGTTCGATTTTAAAATTGTAGCGACAATAGTCGATAATCGCTACAATTTGAATTTATTTTATTAAAATGAATTTTATCATTTTATCAAACCAAGCAATTCCCGTTCTGCACGAATAGAGATCCTCCAAAATCTTCTTTTTTTGTATGTTTTTCTGCAGATATAATTGTAACAAATGCTGCATTAAACAATTTCTTCCTAATCTCTTCTTGTTTTTTCATAATTTCTAAACATTTCTTTTGCCATTCATGGTATTCTTGTATATATTTAACAGTGCGACTATACCATTCACTATACTGGCAGTAAAGAACATTATTATTTGGAGCAAAAGGAATTGTAACAAAAGTCATCGTAATGTCTGCAATCGCTATTTTTCATCGCGTATTCCATTTTTATGATAGCAAAAAAAAACAGCGATTGATGAATTTCGTCACTAAATTTCGAGCGATTTAACGATGCATAAAAAAGCATCTTAAGAAAATAAAAGGAAAAAAAAATCGCATCGATTTTAAAGCTAAGCAAACGAAATCGTTTCGAACAATCTAGAAGTAAACAGATTCTCCGAAGACGGGTCACGCGATTACTTGCGAGACAATGACAAAATATTCATTGCCGTCTCTCGATACATGCGAACGTGAAGTGCGTAATTAATTATACTGTAATAAAGACTAAATTACTGTGTCAACGAAATACTTTAATTTGCCAATTCAATTTAATCCGCATTCTGTAACACTAAAAAATTATTTAAAAAATTAAACAGTGAGAGCTAAGACGGTTATGTCTTATGAACGCATTGTCAACTTTATACATCAATTAACGTGTGACAATAAAGTTGACAATGCGTTTACAAAGCAAATAATTATCTAGTTAGCATTAAAAATTAATTTTCCCGGATATATAATTTAAATTTCGAGAAATTCTTGAAATTTAAACTCGGAAAAGTTAATTTTTAATGCTTCTGTGTCTGACATTGTTTCTTTGTATATATATATAAACAAATTATGTCTATTGGAACACTGCCGTGTATATGTTTGTAAAAAAATTGCATGTTTATTCTCAACTTTTTTCGTTCATTGGTTCGTCATTATATTATTAAGAATAGTTAGAATTGTTCTTGATATTATTCCGTTATTTATTACGGATTGTTCGTCACTATGGTATCAGTTGTATGACTCTAAAAAATAAATAATTTTTTATCAAATGTGGTTGTGATGTATTACAATAATTGATTAAAATATTGTATGATTAGGAGTATACAACATAAATAGGAAGACAAATGAGAATTTGTTAATGAATTGAAATGTTATATCTTAAATGATCTGATTTCACTGTATGCAAGAGGTGATTTTTGTCTGCGTGTAGTCCTTGTCACATCGAGCATATAATTCATACGGCTTTTTATTATTACATATAAAACTGTGTCTTTTTTTCAATTCATGTCAATTTTGCTATTTCAATTTCATTATATAAAGAAATTTAGTAATATATAAAGTAATATATAAAGACATTTCTATGATAATTCGATTTACTAAAGAACCACTTTAAAAAAAGGACAGTTTAATAAATATATTATATAATTAGGCAAATATTTTGGCAAATATTCATCTGCACATAAATGTGGAGCGAGTACAAGTGCGGAAAATTTAATCTGATGCGAGTATATTCATCTAAATTATTGGGTGCCAAATTTCAATTAATCGCCGATTTCTACCCAGCGTTTGAATGAGTTGGATCATGTTACAAACGCCGGATAATATTTGCAGTAATCGTAATCCGGATAATCGCGTCACAGTAGATTTAACAATCTGCAGATTCCGTATGATTCGCTTCGCAACCGCAACACAGTCAGCAAGCTTTATCGAATTGATTATCTCCCTTCTCCTTCAGCGTTCATCTTGCCGACGATAAAATGACCTTCGCGTCATTCCTGTGCGACCAGCTGTGCCAATTGACCAACGCGTTTCCTTTCGTTAACCGGTTTTCCTTCGATCAAGTTCAAGAATGATAACAAATCGTACAAGATCACTGTACTAAATGAAAAAAAGGTTAGAACTGCAAAAATTTTTTTAATGGAAGAGTTATAGACTTTTATAATCACAATTTATTTAATTAGAAAATTATTTAAACGTTCACTGTTTTTCATCGAACAACAATGAATTATTAATAGTTATTGACAGCAATCAGGATTATATAATTTCACTTAAGTATTTTTACGTAATTCCTTTTTTTTCATATAATTCATGCTATTTCTGAAAAAGTAACTTTTATAATTATTCCATTTGATAAATGACGCTTGTAATATTTCTGAGAAAACTTAATTCTCTAAGCATTTTAAGATTTATATTTAATTTATGATATTGATTCAAGACGGAAACAGAATATTAAATATCATTTTGTAGCTTACAATTAGAGGTAGAAGAAAAAAAGCAGTGCGTGTTATGTAAACAGGTAACATCTTTTTCTTTTGGTTTTTCTTTATAGAAGGAGACATTTTTTCTTTCATACATTTGCTTACTTTTATGTTAATTATCTTTTATAATATATATTTCTCTTTATGAGTTATAAAGTACATAAAATTTTTTGCGAGTTCATAAAATTACTGTTACTGGATATTAAATATCCATCTAAATTATATGAAAAATGAAATATTAGATTCAGTATAATTAAAAAGACAAATTAATTTCAATTCAAATATGATAGAGATGGAAGACGATAACATTGAAATATCCTACATAGTAAAGATCATTTTGTATTGCGTTAAAACCATTCCTTATTAAAATCTCTGTTTTTCTCTGAATTTTTAACATACTTGCGAATATTTAACGTAATAATAAAAATTTAACGTAACGTGATAATATTGAATATTTTCTATTAAATTGATATTTTTCTTAGTGTTAAAGTAATACAATTTATGAGTAAATGAATACTCAATAAATATCCAATGTAATAATATTATATCACTTAAACTTCAAGATAGATAAATAAAAAATAAATGTGTGTTAATTTGACATATTATAAATGTTAATTTTACTGAAGAAAAATGCTTTTATAATTTGTTTTTAAATTATGTCAAAATGTTACATTTTTTTATTTTAACTTTTACATAATGTTTGTATTATAATACTTTCTAACATCTTCATCTTATGTTAAATTAACCAGAAAATTTGGGTTCACAGTTTAGGACATTAACACAAATATTCCAACTGTATATATATATATAT
>NW_012130071.1:3628850-3634594 GCF_000143395.1 Atta cephalotes
AATTAATTTGCAATCGTAACAAATCGATTGTTTTTTAAACAAATATCATATTTGCTTTCCCTTGATTTGTTTCAATAACAAAATCATTTCTCTCAGTGAACCTATAAAAAAATGTAAAGCAGACTTTAATCCTATTATTTTAATTTTAATAATTCTAATTACGACAAATGATCAAGACTTAGATTATTTAACTTATATTTTCTGTATAATTCTGTTATACGTTGAAAAATACATTGAAAAAGCTGTTTATTGAAAAAAAAACGTTATCACGATTTTTTTACTTATGTA
This sequence comes from Atta cephalotes, assembly GCF_000143395.1. Taxonomy (NCBI): domain Eukaryota; kingdom Metazoa; phylum Arthropoda; class Insecta; order Hymenoptera; family Formicidae; genus Atta; species Atta cephalotes. The sequence continues at coordinate 3,629,139 of NW_012130071.1, forward strand.
AATAATAATACTTCTATTACGCTTTATGTCACAAGTATAGTACGGAGTAACATTGCAATATAGTTCTTAAATATAGTTCTTAAATAAGTCGTAAAAAAATATATAAATACAATAATTTTTAAGCAAGGTAGTGCGATTTAGGAGCCAGTGCGATTTTGGCAAAGTTTAACCTATTTTAAAGACAGATTTTTATAATATTTTAAAACGAAAAATTTAATATGAAAATGTCGAGGCTATGATAATTTTTAAATGACAAGAGTTTAAAAATTACGAAGCCAGAATTTTTCGTGCATCAGGGATAACAAGATGATCAGTATGAAGATGTTGAATTTTATTATTGTCAAAAACATGAAGTTTAAGAAAACATCTTGTCATCTCTAAGCGCGCGAAATTTTAGCCCCGTCATTCGTAATTTTTGAACTCTTCTCATTTAAAAATTATTATAGCCTCAACACTTTGGTATGAAACTTTTCATCTTAAAATATCACAAAGAATCTGTAAAATATTATCAGTGACGGAATACCTTATATATAATAATAATTTATTAAAGGCACAGATTTAAAATTATTAGATAATACATAATTATTGTTGACGTATAATTTTTATTTGAATCAAATTAATAAATTGATATTAGTTCCGCCTTTTTTAACGATATCGACAGCATTGACCTCGCCGCGCACTAATTATATTCTAATTGGTTTCCGATAAAAGATTCATCCTCATATATAACCCATATAACAAATAGCGTCTAATGCAGCGGTGAATCCGGAAATTACGGGAGGATCGGTAAGCCATCAATCACAGTTCGTCCGTCTCTTCGTCAGAAATGATGCGATTCCTTGCGATTTCGACTGGTCGGATTCCCGTAGCGCGGAAGAATCCGCTCGCCAAGATCGCCGATTCGATATCTGAAATTCGTCGCGTGCCTCAGTGTCGGTTCCGTCGATCAACTTGAAAGCAGATCAACCTCGATATCGAGGCACGAAGGAATCCCGAGAAATCGATAAACGTCCGCGCGATAGGCAGTCGCTTTGTCGCCGAAGACGCAAAATAAATGTTTGAACACGCTGCAATGCAGACCCAATTTTCCCACCGCACTTACGTTAACATTTATTGGACTCAGTCAGGTTACATTCAGGTGACGTAAATTTCATGTCGAAAATATTTCATTCACAGCTATTGATGTTGCCACTGTGTAACCGATCTCCGTTGCAGTAAGAGATTCCCTCTCGACGGACAAGATAAATTCTTGATTTGTCCGTATGTTCAGACTGTCTAAAATCATCCATTTCAAATCGAAGATACCACAGACATCTTCATGGACCCTCCCGATTCTCGCTGGGATTACTGAATCCATGGAACTTTAGATCCATAAGTCATTGTTCGACACAATTCCTTCCTTATATCTGGTTCATATATCCTCTCAGTTTCACGGATACTTCGTGCTGAAGATCTTAGATTCCAGATAGCCGGCTGGCACATACAGCTTGCAGATTCTTGACTATGAGAATTCCCTCCTTTATTCCCGCAGGAATGATCTTTTAAACTTACAATTAGAGTGCGTTCTACTTGGCGTTTATAACAATTGCAAACATTATTTGCCCTTGTCAACACAAATAACATGGATGAAATAATTTGAAGAACATCAAATGGAGCAGCCGTAATAAATTCACGGACCCGTCAATACACTACAAATATTCATATACATTTATATTTCATATATATACGTTTTTAATAATACAATAAGTGAGAAAAAAACAAAAGTAAGAATAGTCTAATTTATGGATAACAAAAAAATAAGAATAAGAATTTCATCTATATATAGATGTTTGTCGCCCAAGCAAAATAAATATTTGAGCGCGCTGCAAAATAGATTCAGTTTTTCCGCTGCAGTCACGTTAATATTTAACATGTTTGATATACATAAGTGAAATATGATAACGAAAGCTACAGTTTATTTTTCATTTATATCTCTTGACTTTTAAAAGGCAAAGATCTATTTTTTTTTAATTTTATTACCTTTCCTTAACCTGTAGAAGAAAGTTCCCTTAGGGACTCGACAATGCTATCTTACTTGTTACCCTATGACATTGACAAAAAAGTTCTAGCTCTTAAAATACAAAAGTTGATCAAAAACATGCCAGTCCTCGGAAGGTTAAGCTTTATTATAATTCATTGTATTTTTGTTTCAAAATATGGAACACTGTTTCAGAACCACTTACAATTAATGACTTCTCCGCTATGATAAAACTAATATTTAAAAATGGACAAATTTATTAAAAACTTGTTATAAAAGATTTTTCAGTTCGCCGAATTCAAATATGATATCCAAAATTAAGAATTCAAAATAACAGATTTAATACGGCGACTTGATAATAAATAAATAAAAATAAATTTTCGTGAAATTATGTTTTTGATGTCGAGAGAAAAGTAAATAAAATATCGGTAAAGTTTGAGAACAGATTTGAGACATTCCACAAGAGTGAAATAAAACAAATAAGCTGATAAATTGAGTAAGACGTGTATACTACAATACATAAACAGTGAAATGCGAATAAGACTTATTCTTATTTCTCTTATTAGTATATAAAGTATTTCTCTTATTAATATATAAAGATGAGATAAAAGTTTTTATTTGCGAGAATCTGTATGTAACCAATTAATTAATAATAAATTAGGTTAATTTTAATATTAGGAATTCGGCAAAATAAGAATTAACGATAAGAGCAAACATAACAGTTTGACATAAAAAAATGTAACGTAATGATATATATATGACATAAAAAAAACTATAACGCTCCCCCTAAATTAAAGAAAAAAGAAGCCTGATAATCAAAGAAAAATGAATTTCTCATCCATATATTCTCGAATTTGATTCTACAAATACTATTTTTCATCGATGCTTGCGCAAATTATAGTTATACATAGATCTACTTTTCATAAAGCGTTACCATATTAATAAATTAATACTAATGTTACGCTAATCTGTATATTTATTGTTGTTTTGTAAATTAGAGTAATTTGTTGTTTAAAGCACACTGTAGGACAATTTCCTCAACGTGAACTTCCTTTTTACTGTTATCCGGAAGTTCGTGAACACGCAAAGCTCCAAAGTAAGCTCATAGCTTTAACAGAACGTATTTCATGAATTTCAAGTTCATCTGAAATTTCTTTTCTCATCTAAACGGATAAAAGATAATTCTCTTTGCGTAATGTGAAACATTCGTCGGTTTTCTATAATTTTTTCTTTTTTATTCAATTTATTGTACTTACAGTCTTCTAGAATTTAAGATTTTATTCATGATAAATTTGTGTATTGTATATTTATGAAGATTCATCTTTGTCTGATTGAAATACTTTATCATATATAATTATGATTTTATATTAATTATAAATTGTGAAATAACGTCTCCTTGAATTAATTTTTTTAATTAATTTGAAGAAATATTCTGTTAAAATAAAAATTTATGGATAATGAGTATTCTTCATACATTGAAGATTATAATTATGAGAATAAGTCTTTATACAAATATTAATAATAAATAATATTTATGAAATCTCTATAACGTAAAGGATATCTGAAATAAAATATAATGATAAAGAATAAAAATCTTTTCTAGAATATCTGATTTAGTAATAATTATTTAATGCCTTGAAACGTCGAATATATTCACGTCTATAATAAATAATTAATTAAGTCAATGGAATGTTTATATACAATATTTCACGAATCAATTAAATTTGAGTACATCAAGTAATTTTATTACAAGTAATTACGGATTTTTTGTATGTTCGAAGATTTCATAGCGCGTAAGATTCAAATAATACCGACTCGATCTTTTACTGCGTAAGCAGCAAGAGAAAAAATTATGAAACGAAATATCTGATCTCGCAGTGAAATATCTGATCTCAGCGAAATCTAAAGAATATCTAACATTTCACAATGTTTTTCTGGATGAAGTGGAAAGTTGTTACCAGGAAGATTGTTTTTTATTAGAACATGGCATACCTCTAGAAGTATAGGTTCGTAGTGATTGCTAGTGCTGCGAAATGAGGATAATTAATGATTCCTTTGCGTTTCACCGTTGCGTTCGTTTATTAAACGCATGTGTATGAGACTTCGTAACGACTCATATGACAGAAAAGTTTAAGTATACTCGGGGAATTCGCGGAAATCGAAACAATCGTATAATTGTACAGTGCTAATATATTTTTTTGATAACACTAAATTTATTGCGTTTGATAAAATTGCATTCGAGATCGAGATCTTAATGGCTCGTGGATAATTTACTATGTTACCAGCGCGCCGCGAATATATCAGTTCGAATATATCTCGTTATTATATAATATTTACTTCATGAATCATATTGAATAACTAAAAAATTACGCAAATACGTTTACAAAATATTAAATAACGAGATATGATACATATATAGCTTTCTGAAATAATTATATGCATGAAACGTACTATTTATTTTATACTATGTATATGATATAATTGTAATATTATTATGTTTATCTACATTCATCGATATTTATTTTCTCGTAATCACGTAATCTTTTATATAACTCTTAGTACTATGATAAAGCGATTATACTACGATAAAGCGATAATAAAGAATAATTTGTGTATTCCCAATACATAACAAATTAAGTATTAAATATTAAACATAAACATTAAATATTTAAATATTATATTTAATCATTCATGATAAAAAAAGAGTTAATCCATTACAGCGTATATAAGTTTTGGCACTGTCAATTCGCTTTCTCCAAATCATGATTAATTCATTTAACTCGATAAAAGAATCGAGTTCGAGTAATTTGCATTAATGAAATGTCTCGCTTTTTTCTTTGTTCTCTTGTGTCCAACTGTAATTGAATAAAGCAATTGCGTTAGCCAAATAGACATTCCGAAGACCGTGCCGTCATCTGAGAATTTTCCTGTCGCGCGATTCATATATTTCCTAATAGTTCCGTGTATTATGTCTGTATGAGACATAAATGCCGAGCGATCTGACGATTAGCGTTCCGCTTCCGGGCTTTTGGTCGCGGATGATTAAGTCGAATGATTAAATTGCGCGTATCGTGTGCCACAATGCTAAAGGGTTACCGCATTTGATTGCTTCGGATAATTATCTTCTATTGTACGCTATTAGAAACCGCTCAATGTCACTAATGAGAATTTTCAGCAAAGAAGTTCGAGTTGATTCGATAGTTTTCTTATACAATACAATTCCTCTTCTTACGAATGATTTTATTAATTATATTGCGTTTTGTCTAATTAATTTGTTCCTAAATAGACTTCTATGATTTTTTTTATTAATACACTGAAAAAAGATATCTTAATTTCAAAGAAATATTCTGTATATATTATATTATTTATATATATATATATATATATAATTATATATATATATATTACTATTATTATTAATTATATTATATATCTATAT
>NW_012130071.1:3635519-3643668 GCF_000143395.1 Atta cephalotes
TTATTGATCCAAAGAAATAATTTTTTTTAATACGAGCAAAGAAATATTTCTTTGAAATTAAGATTTTTTTTTTCAGTGTACAAAGTTATATCTTATATGTATTAAATCGCACTTTATAAACATAACTTTATCTCCTTTTTATTCTTAAAAAATTTATTGTTAAACTTAACTCTGTCTGTATTATATTTTTATTCTATCTGCTATCTATAATTTATTTTTTTATTCTTTTAAATTTTTAAAGAATGTGGAAAAATTCGGGGTTGTCTTTCAACATTTCTTGTATTATCAAATATTATATCTTTAACAAGATATTTTAGAAAGGAAAACGGACTCTCTCTGCTCTTCTTTATTTCGGAGAAATTTGAGAATGAAATTTCCCTTGTGCCAAAAAGATCCACATTGCAGACAGAGGGTGAAACTAAATGATTTCAGAATATACATGGAAAGAACGGTTTTGTTCAAATATTTATCTAAAAATTTAACTAGATACAGATCTGAACAATTTTGTTAGATCATCAAAATTTTTAGATAGAACAGTTAAACTGCTGATTGCTAGAATTTTTGAATACTTCTACAAAATCGTTCTCTCCGTGTAGTTAAATTTTTAGATATTTCAATCAAAACATTCTTTTTGTAACATTTATAAATAATTTTGCAATTTTCTATAAATATTTCACAAAAATTTCTTTGAGTCTGACAAAGAAAAATTAAACTTTGACGTGTTGTATTCTCGAAATCCGCAAATCCGCAATTGACAACGTACACGTACGATCACTCTTGTTTCACCGAGAAGTCCCAATAAACCGAACCTTTTCGGAGAGAATTACATTGTAAAATTGGTGTTGGCGGGTTCGCAATCATCCTCTCTCTTATTTCGCGTTTCTTGCATCGAAATCGTTATTTATGCATTCTCAGGAGAAGGTCGACGGTCTCCGGTAATTCGCGCGGCCCGATCGACAGACGTCGTGTCACGAATTCCTGGACATCACGATGTCGGTCAACAGCACCCATTGCTGTCGACATATCTCGGCCCGAAATAGGAATGTCGAGGGAATCGATAAACTCGCTTTCCTGTGATATGTAGGCTGCCGCGCCTCCGCGTCTCTTCTCCCTTTTACGCTCTTTCTTCGGCACTATGCAGCCTTCCAGCGCGCCCCGTTCGTATGTTCATCCTCGAAAACGTGAATGGCGCGTTTGTTCCGCCGTGAGAATTGTAGAGTACGAATACAAAACGATGTATGTAAATGTTAGATGGAAAATTTTTAGTGAACTAAACAAAAGCCTTTTGCACAGTCGATGATAACATGTTACAATTGTTAACATGTGAAGGGAAGTAGATAACAGTAGAAATATATAGATAATTATTAACTTCTCTGGTGCTAGAACGAATATCACAAACCAATATTGAAATATCTCTGTAGCATCGAAATTGTATACATTTGAATTTTCGTTCGAAAGTACATATGTTAAATTTTGCCGTTGGCGTAATTTATCGGACGCTTAAGTATAAGTTGCTTGAACCTCGCGGCATAATCGTTGCATCTGCCAATATGAATACGCCGTCTATGTCTTCGTATGCAAACTCGACCAGCTAACTGGAATCAAATAGCCAAAGGCCTCATTCTGACCTACTCAGAATTTCTCGTCACGTTCATGGCTGTAGCTCTGGATGTGACGTTTAAATTCATGCTGCTACGAATCACGGAAAACTGCTATGTGCGGCAAAGGAATCGGCGAGATCGGCTTACCATTCTGAAGAATACAAAAATGTTCCGTGTTTATCATTCCGTTGTCGTTATATTTTGTCATTGAATGTCCTGCGGAATATTTTTCTGGAAGACTAGCTCACATTCTGCATCTCATCGTCTGTTATATTGTAATATGAATTATTACCTTCCCGACATATTTTCATCGTCCGGCGGTAACGTAATAAAATTTTCAAGAATAATTTATACATGCTTTTGCGTATTCTCGGTCCAGCCACGGACATTACTCCACTTTTAAAAATATTTTTACTTTTATTTATAACAGAGCATAAATCACGGAGTATTTCTTATAGCAAGCTCCTTCATTTCTCAGATTAATTAACTTTTCAGTTGCTGCAATAAAAGTAAACAAAATAATATTATAAAAATAAGCAACAAGCGTTACAAGAATGAAAGTATCATACTTTTAGGTACGGAATGTATTGCCTCACACTTTAACTAATTAAATTATCATAAAAGATTAATATTTATGAACAATGTAGGAAGTTCAAATGACATTAAAATTCAGAGGTGAACAAGAGTCTATGTATCTGTGCGATACAAAGGGAGTTTGGAAATTGATCCTTTTCATGACACAAAGGAATGCAAAATTCGACGATGGCTATTCACTAGTTTAATATTACAGAGGTGGTTTGAGAGCGAAAAGAAATTCACGCAGGACATGACCTACTTATGAATTATATTTAAATCTTTTTTCAATTCTTCTCGAATTAAAGAAGAAAATTTTAAAAACGTATTAACTACGTGCATTTTTTAATCTAGAAATGCCATTTCAATCTTGACATTGCATTTTAATTTTAAATGAATATACACACTTTACGATATGAACAAAATAAATTTATTTACATTAAATATATATTGATCATAAAACATAATCATGTCAATATACATAAAGAGATAAATCAAGAATAATATAATTTCACTTACTGTCATTTTTCGTCATTGCTTTTCGTTTATTGACGATACTTGCATAACAACTTTAAGGCGAAGCCATGATTATTGACAAAGTAATTATTAATTAGAGATTGTTGCGCTTACATTGTTACCGTTATCGTATTAGTCGCGTGCTCGCAGCAATCCACATGAGAATTTCGACCTACTTCTGCACAAACTATGGTGGATTATTGAATCTTTGATAGCGTCATGAACTGGAAATACGATGTACAGAACATTCAATGTAATATCTAGCATTCATGTATTGTCCAATAAGAAATGCATCGAGCAGCATTTCAGCAGCATCGATTGTATTTCATTTCACATTTAACGTATTTGTTTGACAGAGATGTATTTGAAAAACGATAAGTGTTAAATATTGAATGATTTTAACGCACTTTAAATTCTCCCATAAATATTTTACATGCCATTTGCGAATTTATTTTACAAACTTTTTGTAAACTTGTTGATTAAAGAGAGAATGTTATTTTATTTTTTTATTGAAGTTAGAAATAGAAAGAGAGAAGGGAGAAGAGAGAGAAGCCAAAAATTGCGCCAAAAGTAAGAAATGCTTGAAAATTCGATGCTCGTTTCACAGCACGGAAGTGTACGATAAACCGTTTGGGAGAAATACGCGTGGAATTGCTTCTCGATACGAGCGATTGCCTTTCGTGCTCATCCATTTTACCGAAGACAGCGAGTCTCGATTTCAGGAAGTAGTCTGTGTCGCGATCTTTATCACATCTTTGTTAAATATTATTCACTGTAAAAAAGCTAATAAACATTGCCGTAAATATGTATATGATTATGTAAGTATGTATAAAATTTATTAAAATACAAGACAAATAAATTATTACAGGATGTATACAAACGTATGCAAAATAATTTGTTGAATTAATCTCTGCGTTAATTAATTAATAATATTTACTTATACAGCACCATTTGCTTAATATTTGCTTAAAATTTTTATCTGCAGAGCGTTGCATAATTTATAAACATTTTTCGAAAAATGACATTCTCTTTGAAAAGATACTTTCTTTATAACTTTTGTGATTTTACTTTCTTATTGTTATAGTGAAGAGAATTGATAGTAAGCTTTACGAAACTTTTACAATTTTTTTCCTGCAGAAGAAATTCTCTTTGTTGTAATGCTGGATTTTTATTAAGAGATAATCATTACAAATTTCATGGCGTTCTGGAATGTTTATTATGTATAAGATCAATCTTTCTCTTTCTGAGCCATAAACGCTTAACGAGAAAAGTACAACGATTAATCTCGGACGTGTATACGAGGCACCGAAATTCCGCTATATCTTCGTAACACGAAATCGCGATAAACCGGTCTAGAAGTAGATGAGCCTCAGAAAGCTGCTCCTCCGTACAGATGCCCGTCTCGCTTTCGTCTCACTGATCTTGTATGCCGAGTGTAACGAGTTCCGCGCGCTATCGCGAGCTTGCGGGCTTACGGGGCTTACCGTAGCTTTCTTGTGCGATCTACGACTCTCTCGTGCTTGCTCGTTTTTTCCATTTTCCCTGTTTACACTTTTATGCTTACACCGTTGTGTCTACGGTATTGTACACGGAAAACAATAAAATTGCCAGCCACGCCGTTTAATCTTTGATAACACGGTGACGTGAATACTTTATTATACTTCCTTTCTGGTGAGTAAAAATTGAGTGAATGTAACGAATAAAAAAAATCTTAATCCATTCGGATATACCAACTATCCCTGGATGCTGCAAACACGATTATATGCGCTAGAAATGTATGTTATAGATACAATGTACGTACATGTTTCTAATTAAAACATAAAATTTTATACAACATATAATTTATATACAACATATAATTAATTGTAAGCAAAATATATTTTTTTAGATTATTTCATTATTTGTTTAAATATTGTTTCTTATAATAATAAGTATGTATCTATGTGTACATCCATCATCTTCTAATCATTATACGACAAATCTTCTTGTTGCTATTAATGTAATTAAATGTTATCTCTTCTCTAATGACATTGACTATTTTACGATATCAATAAAAATGTACAATTACGCAAGCACATAAATAACTTTATGAAGACAACAAAAAATTAATAAATCATGATTAAATAAGGTGCTTTGTCATAAAAATGTTTCTGAATCACATCGAAACATTTGGTTGTCTCATGTTGTTGTCTAATGGAGCTCGTTTAGAGTAACGAGAATCATATAGTGAACCGCCGCGATAAAGTATTCGCTGTATCACACCATGCGTAGACTGATCAGTGGGCGTACTGCTCATAAAGATCTTCCCTCGAGCATCACATGACATTTAGTAGCGGTTTAAATTAATTGCGCCGATAAGAGATGTATAACTTTGTACATGTGACATATATCACGCGTTAACGCGTTGTGTTACTACCGGATATAAAATTCGTTTTCGCGTATCTCTCAACTTTTTTTATTTGCGAACGTTGATGAACAAATTTTTTTCTTTCTTGTACTAGAAAAAGGATCTGGTTGTATTAATTAGAATTCTGATTAAAAATAGACAAATATCAGAATTTTCTAGTTGAATCTATTATAATTCTAGTTGAGATAACTAGAATTCTGATTGATATATGATCAAAATTTTCTGGTTTGTTCATTTTCAATCAGAAAATTTTTTCAATGCATGCAATGTTTTTTTACTACTTTGAACAATCTCGACGTATCCCTTTGAATTATTCGAACTGGAGAAAAGTTTTGCACTTTGTTGACATTACAATATGTATTCGTTTAAATTTTTAACGTGATTAAATTTTTTATTTTTTTTTCACTCTTTTATGCTGGTATTAGACGGTTTACTAGATATGCTCCTCTTATTTATTTGAATTTATTTTAGAAATTTGTCATAGTTTGAAATGAAACTCTATTGATCGCAACTGTTTTAATTTATGTTTGCTTAGTAATTTTCTCGACTGTCTTTATCTCAGAAAATTTAGCAGGTGTGTAAACACCTTTTAAGATATTAAACTCTTGCGGTTTGAAACATACATACCTTCGACATAGATTAACGCCTGCTTACGGTGTCTCGGGAGAACAACGCATTGCGTTATATATTAAGCTTAACGCATGATGTTGATTGATAGAGATTCATCGTTCGAGATACGTCGCAGAGCACGTGTTACCTAGAGTTAGTAATGGATTCGCGATTTATCCACCATGCCTTCGTAACGGCCTTCCTTCGATAGAAACAAATCACTGTGATTTGTAAATGACGTTGTTATATGGCGTTCTCAATGGATACGTTAGTGGAATAATTGACAATAGATTCCAATTCAATGTTCAGATACTTATTACAGATACATCATGCAACATCGATAAGACTTAATAACTTTCTTATTAATTTATTTTTAAGATAATATGTTAAATATAAATGGACATATGACACACTTATGTATAAATACTATATTAACAATTATCTTATATAATATATCACAAATATTAGTTGAAGACAAATTTTATTAATAAAATAGATAATTTTGCTTCTATTTTAAAAAGAAAACTTTTGAAAATATAATTAATAATTCTTGATTTTATAAATCATTTTTTGAAATAAGTTTGAATAGTACCTGCCAATATAAATAATTTTACTTTCTCTCTTTCTCTCTCTTATTTTTTCTTTTTTTCCTACGCATCTAAAAATAGGATTTTATTTAATTAATTTATGTGATAAAAGATACTAGATAATGATCTAAAATATATTAAATTCTTTTAAAGCAAAATCTAATTATTTGTAAAAAAATTGTAAAATTTTTATGGGACAAATAAACTAACGTTATATATTGTTAGATATATTATATGCACATGAACTGATATCTATTTTCATGAGTATTTTCTTCAGAGGTACCAAAGAATTTGCAAGTTATTGCCGTCTCATGACGCATTGCTAATGCCTATATATGTATGTTATCATGCACAAACATCATCATTATTTTAAGAAATAGTGCAAATTTGTATTAATATTTCAAATCAGCATAAATTGTGAATTTGCATAGGCGCAAATATGACTTAATGTTTTCATTGATTTTAATGATACTTTAAAAGCATCCTTTTTATTCTTTGTTGACGCATCGGAGACAGAATTCATGTGCAACGATTCTCGTGGATATTTAAGTGCAACATGGTTGTACATGGGTGTCATGTGTCGTCACATCGTCGTAATTACAGGGTAAACTAAGCAACGCTTCCCTCAGACCAGCAATCTTGTAATTTTCACAACAGTGTGACGATATCTCATTACGTCGTCCGTGCAATAAATGTCGTCTATCCCATGTTACTTGTTAATCACCGATGCAATACGAAATTATGCTCCCGATAATGGATCAGTTTCTTAAAATTAATCAAACTTTTAATGTTTCTCCTTTAATTTTTATTTTCTATCTCATTGAATTTGTTATAATTCTGTGAATTCATTTATATTAAAATGATAAAATTTATAAAAATTATTAATATTTCGAGTTTCTTAAAACACACACGCACACACGCACGTACGCACGCACGCACGCATCTACAGATATTACCAAGTAATACATTGAAAAAAGTGTTTTGTTCTTATCTCCATTTTTTAAACACTTAAAGACTGTTTTAATTTTAAATTTCCATAAACAAAAATGACGTTCACATGAATAAAAATACTATGTATTTTAAATCCAAATACATAGTGTTTTGTTTATAGAAAGAGTTTAAAACTAAAATATTTTTAAATGTTTAAAAAAATGGAGACAAGAACAAAACATTATCTTAAAATTAAACATTTCTTTTTTTCAGTGTCCGGCAAATCGCTGATCAAAATTGTGTACTGTACCACTAATGCCTACTAATGCCTAGTAACGCCCAAGTAATGTCCAATTTTTACGCACTGATGCCCATTAATGTTTTGATAATGCTTATTAATGCATAACCCTATATCGTTTATTATATTGTAATACACAATTTTCTTAAGTAATGTTCACCCAGAAATGAAAATGGAATTGATTCTATGTTGATTCTATGTCGAAATCATCAAATTGATATTGAATCGATTTCATTATCATTTCTGGACAGTAATGCCCAGTAATACTCCAAATCTCTACACCACAATGACCTCAGCGGTTTACCCTCTTATAATTACCTACAAATTATTTCTATTTCAGTCACATTAACGGAGAAACGAGTTTACGAAATGTTTACGTCGCATCGCTTGATCGATAATCAATTATATCAGCTGTTTTAAATGATTAATTATTGCAACAATTAATGATCATTTTATATACTTTTAGCAAAACTGTTTTTTTTGATATATATATATATATATATATATATATATATATATATATATGTGTATGTAGTATACTATTACTTTATTTATATATACTACTTACTACTACTATTACTAACTAACTAAACTTAAACTTAAATTACTTACCGTACGTATATATATA
>NW_012130071.1:3643688-3651359 GCF_000143395.1 Atta cephalotes
TAATATATATATATTATTATATATATATATTTAGTTTATTATTATATATATATATATATATATATATATATATATATATATGTGTATGTGTATACAAATCTTTATTTTAAATGATCATTTCTCCAATATTTCATACAAAATACTAAAATTTATTCCACGAGATATATATGTATGATATTATAATAATACCATTTCTATTCCATCATGTGACATGAACATTCTGCCATTCGTGCTCTTTGCAGCAACATAAATCTTACACATTCTTCTTCCAGATGGATAGCAATTGTTTATAAGATAATAGTGCTCCAAGTAGCTCGACTACTTATGACAGAAATAACAAACACCCGCAAACTACTTAAGGTAGTTTCCCTGTACTCCACATGAAATACCGTTCAGCTCAGTGTGAAAGTCTACCACAACTCGGGATAAATGATTTCCATTCTCTGGATGACAGCAATGAGTCAGGATGTCAGATTAAGATCGCTTTGAATGTCAATTCGATTATACGGAAGTACCTTGTGCGTACTGAGTAATTAATACTCCGTGTATTAATAATCGCTTGTCTGTCTGATTGAATTATTGTCGTTTAATTGAATAGAGATCTCATCATCAGATTTATTACCGTTTATTTAATATAATATATATAAATGCTGACGCTACGCATACATATTTGAAATGACGTATCTTGTCAAATTAATCATAAAATTCTAATGGACGGATGTCGCATATTTTTGCATCAAAACTAACGTATGAACTGGATTGTAAAAGATAATATTAGAAAACGAGATATCATTTGAGTATCCGCTTTCCATAAATTTCAGCGAAAAAGTCGCGATCGTTTCTCTTTATCCTGATCTACTCTGCTTTCATCTAAACGGAATTTTCGGGAAGCAGGTCGATGTTTCGCGGCAATACTGGATCGAACATTGTTCTCCGGAAACGCTGTGCTGGCACATCGCCCAGAAACATATTATGCCCCCGTTCGCCGAAACTCCGAGTGAAACGGACAGAGATGCTCCAGAATCGGGTTCATGCTGCGAAATATCTGAAAGCTTCCGTAATTCTGAGACTCGACTATACTGACCAACTAGAAACAAACCTCTGCGGTGATAGCTTTCTCGGATTATTTTTGCAGAGCAAATAATCGGATAAATATCGTTTAAACCATATTGCTGAGCTAAGTGTATATAATAGTGTATACAATTATTCTTTTATATTTTTTATTGTTTGAATTTTTAAATAAAATATATTATATTATAAAGAAACTTTAATATCTATAACTTTAATCTTTAATAATTTATTATTTAATAACACCTGACAATGATATTATTAACTTTATACGCAGATGATAAATTCGCCCGTTAAGTATATTAGATTTTTTGCATGAGTCGTTCAAACTCTACTTGCGCTATTTAGGATTGATCATGTTTTTAGTATCGGTTGAGATATCGAAATCAATACTCTAGTCGTGCCGATGCCACGCTTAAGCTAGTAGATACCTAAAATCTTGGGCAAGTTGGCGATAGTTTCGCTTATAACTAAATCGTGTATCGATTCAATTTCCGCTGAACAAACTTATCTGGTTATCCCGCAATCATCACGTAATTCCTCAAAAGCCTCGTAAACCTTCTACCTATAGATATGCCAGTTACCTAAGCAACCGAAAAATATTGTATTAATGTTTAAATATTGTCTATCCCATTGTCTTTTCTTATCTTTTCTTATTCACGAAGATTTTTAGAGATTTATGGGCAATGCTGGAACTTTTTCTCTTTTTTCTCTCTTTTATAAATAACGAATATTTTAATTAGAATGATCTATTATAATATTGTTAAATATCTTTCATCAAATCATTGCAATAAGAATAACAAGATATTATTTCATATGAATTTTCCTTTAATTAATATATGAGAATAAATGAGATGAGGACAAACGAAATTCTTAAATTACACTTTACATTAATCACATCACCTCGACGAGTATAATGAGAAATTAAGCTTTCGTGAAATAATATACGGGGCTAATTACCAGAGACTCCATGTTACAAAACGGACGAATCAGAATATTTGGAGTCTCATTGTCTTTCATTTTATATTTGTTTGTTGCAAAATTTCAAAAATTTAATTTAGCAATTTTAATTTAAAATACACATACCACATATCTATTCATATACAACAAAGAATTCTTTTTGAATTGAATGCTACGTTTCAGCGGACACAACAATTGAATGCTTATTATTATAGTAATTATTGCTCGTGATTGGAATAGATCTTTAGGTTCATGATGAATTTAGAAAAATATATCAACGAGCATTTATTCAACTGCTATGTCTGCTGAATGCGCGCAATGATTATTGAATGAATGTGATGCAATATACGTCTTCGAAATAATCTTTCAAATATGAAAGCGAACAATAACAATACGGTTGATGCAATAAATGTGAATGCGCGTCTATCAATGTGTCAATAATACTGTTATAAATCAATCTCGTATATGTCTCGTAAATAAATCAAAAGCTCCAGGCGATGCGCATCACGATAATGTGGTTGGATGTCTCTTTCGCATGCATTCGACACTTCAAAGCAGCACTCCGAGCATACGTGTATCTTAGCATCCGATATATTCTCCGTATCAGATACTCTTGCGAATAACCTATGAAAACCTATATTGATTGTTTAGAAAATCGCAGTCGTATTGACAAGTAAATATATTAATATTTCACCATCATATCAAATATTGCAGCTATAAATTATAGCACGTGATTCCAGATTAATCATAGAGCAATAAAAAATAGTGATTTATGTAGATAATATTTTACAAAAAATAAACACGTTAAACAATAAAACATATCGAACCTTCCTTTATTTTATATTATTTAAAATAAATTAGCCAAACTGAAATGTGTATCGTGCGAGTGATTATACATTAAATTTTTATAATTTTGATTTATAATTAGAGATATAAATTCACTCATTCTTGTAAATAATTATAGTTTTAAAACAGAATTTTTGATAAAAAAAATTGTAATTTAGGTTGCAGCATAGGCTAACTTTATTATAGATAAATTTTTTCCTTAATATTCCCTAATTTCTTTTAATTATCTTCAGATGTAGGCAAAATCACGAGATATTACGTTCATCTCCTGTGTCTATCGATATAAAAATTGTCTTGTTTACTTCTGATAATATCTGAATGAAAATTCTTTCGGCATATTTACCCCAGATGATTCATTCAGGACAGTCATCTCAAGCGATGTTCTTCTTTAGACATGCAGAAAGCACGGCACTCATTCGTGTTCTCATCAATCCACGTCGAGTAGCGCCATATCGCCGTTTCGATTTGCTTGCCTCTCAATGCCGGGTACTCATCGGTACCGACGCGACGCAAAAAAGGTCCTCGGCATTGAATGTGCCGTTCTGACAGCCGCGGTGTGACGTCTATCGTGGTTTCGGGGCTGGACAACTTTGGGAAATTACCGATTGACGTGCGAACTTGGAGAGTTCGTATCAATACTGGAAATAATACCTAAATTTTTTTATTTCTACGTGGACGGTCTTGTCTCGAGGATGTGTGCTGAGTATCATGTCAAATGTGTCGATCAACCATGTCGAGTTTTTCTTTGGCAAAAAGCTCGGCAAACAGGTTGACGGACAGTCAATATTTTGCAACATTTTCACGCGCAACTTTTGATTTCTTGACATTCGCCTTGAATTCAATTTCTGTTCAAATGCAGCGTACGTTAAATTAGCCAGCAAATGAACTTTGCTTTTCCAACTAATTTTGTGCTGTATATACCTTTAAAATAACATCTCAAATACGCAAACAAAAAAAATATTGAAGAGAGAAATGTTATACGCATAGATGTAAGGAAAATAAAACTTTTCTTTTCTTTTATGATGAAAACTATATATTTTCACATTTTGCAATAACCACAAGCACTCTCTTTGCGCGGCTCATTTCAGCTGAGTGATTTTTATTCAAGCGTCACCGGATTCGCGTTGCTATTTCAATTTGCAGACTGCCACTCAACGTTGCCCTCGTTAGATTTTGGCGAAAGTAATGGGACGCGGAGTAAATTGCATGTCTGACGCGAGTCGTCGCATTAGGCCAGCTGCATCCAAAGTGCAACCAGACTGCAGTGACGACGAAGAAGACGATCGAAACTTTACGCCAATAGTTTCGCACTTACACATTTCACTGCACGTCAGCCAAAATTCGTTACTTACTGAAAAGACTGATGTTTCAATCCGATAGAGGAATGTATCCGCAGATATATCTCTCTCCGCAGATATATTTTTTATTAAATCATTATTATATCGATATAATATATTTTACTTTTATGTACTTTCTAAAATTTTTTAGAGTAAATCTCTCTTCTTAAAGATTGAAAATTAAGTCACTCTTGTCCAAGATTTGCTCAATTTTCACTCTTTAGAATAAAATTTTACTCCAAAGAATTTAGAGAGTATATGTATATGAAATAATATTCTTTTATTAACTCTACTCGGTATTCGTTCCGCTTTAACTAGAATTCGCGAATTCAATATATTTTAAATTAGTATATCTTTCCTAAAAGTTAATGTATAACTGAATTATTTTTTATTTTGACAAAATCCGAGGAATAAGATTATGTAAAATTATATGAAGTTGTAAAACATTTATTATAATACATTTGTCATAAATATTTTTTCACAACGTACACAAAAAAAAGACTATTCTTAAATCAATTATAATATGCTTATATAAGCAAAAATATTGCTTAAAAGATTTTTTAAATATATTCTTTTTTTAAAAATATAAAGGCTATTTTTCTATTAAATACAATTTATCACGTATATCATAACTTACATGATTTATTTATTAAATTTGTCTGACGTCCATTTCCCATTTTTCATCTTTTTGCAGCTTCTAAGAGAAGGTCGCTTAATCCACCTGACATTAACAGTTTTGAGCAGATTGTAACTGTAAATTTTCCGTTGACATTTACGATGGTGTCATTCGGATTTGCCCGATGTAGTTACACGATTTGAAGAGGTGACGCGCGCGCTAACTTTTTCCGGGTTATTCTTTGAAGTTGCGATAAGTACCCCTTGCACGCTGTGGCGATAAAAACTTGCGATTTCTTATGTGCTGTACAGAAGAAGATAACGTTATAGGTGTTGAAAGGAGGTGTCGACATAGGGAGCTTAGCTTACAAACATGTTATCCTTCCACAAATGGCTCCTTGTTAGAGCAGGGATAGTAGGAGGAGGGATAGTAGGAGGCACTATTTCCTATTAAAGTTACAGAATGTTAGTGCCGGAAAGTTCGCGCTCGTAATTGTAATGACTTTCCGCTGGTAATAATGCGCTTCTGCCCAATGCAATTTACTGCTGCGTACAACCCGCGTATTATTATTATATGCGACGTAGATATTCGTTTGAAAGATTATTTTTTGTTACCTTCGTTATGATTATTAGTTACGAAATTCACAAAGGTGTTGTGCAGTCGGTTGCTTATGTTATCGGAGGGCCACGGATACAGACGATATATTTCAATTCCCATGATTCTAATTTTCCATGGTTACTGTTAATGTGTAATCACCGTCGTTATCATTTTAATATTCTCCCCTGGTGCATCGAAAACAAAATTGACAATTTGCAGACCAGACTTGTCTTATTACAATTTATTTTTTTAATGGATTGTATTATCTATAGGATACAGGTACATTATGACACGCTGTTTAAGTATAGAGCTTGTCTCATTTTTGTCATGTTTTATCTAAGTTCTTTATTTTTTGATTTAATTGAAACTGATATTTTTTTTTTCTGCGAAAATGTCAATGTTAAGACATGAAGTTTTTAAAATCTATAAGATTTTAACATCTTAAGATCACATTAAAATTTTTGATAAGACTTTCGTCTGTCAATGTTTATATACATATGTGAAATATGATTGTTTTAAATTATTAATATTTATTGATAAAAAATAAAACTGCTTAAAATTTTTCTTAATCGTAAATAAATTGACTTAAATGCTTTTCTTTATCTTTATAATAAAATTAATATATATTGTAAAATTAACATTTTAGAAAGAACATTTTATATGTATGTACCATATTTGCTTTATTATAATAATCGAAAAATGTTTTGCTTATATAATAAAAAAAATGCATATCTCCATTTATACCCAGGAGGGAAAATATTTATGCATGAGATCATACAAACGAGAATAGAAACTCATACACTATTATTATTATAATGCCTGTCTTTTTTCCAATTTTTCCTCATGAGATTTTTCTCATATACGTTTATTCGACTTTTCTAAATATCCGAATAAACGGATAAACAAAAATCGCCAAGCTAGAAAATTTCATACAACATAGGGTATTCTATAATCGTGATCGTAAATAGTTCTTTTCCACGTAGATATTCTGATAATATAAGCCGATTTCAGTGGCAAAGCGAAAAAACAGTTTTGCCGTAAAATCGAGAAAGTAATTGCAAAAAATGAAGTTACTATCGAAAAAAAATGCAAAATAAAGCTCCCTGCATATAACCATTCAAATTTTACGAACTGTATCTTGATTCTTCCCATAACAATAAATAAAGATTTAAATAGAATTAATTACTATTTTCCGTAACTTCTTGTTTTAAATTAGTCTTTAAATACTTTAAATTTATATATTCAAATACCAGAACATCAATATCTTTAATATGTTAAAATTAGATACAAGGAAAGTTATAGCGATGCTTCTTTCATCATTTCTTTCTGTTAAAGCATAAGTTTTTCTAAATAGGTAAAAAATGAGGAAAGAAATATGCAATTTGATTTTACGCAAGATGACACACAAACGCATTTATTGATCTTTAATGCAATCATTGATGTAAATGAACCAGAGAGAGAGAGAGAGCATGTTATGACTCTTTGAAGAATCCTTTTGTACACGTCAAACGCACTCTTCTGTATACAAATAAGCCCAGTATTGAATATGTCAAAGCCGGTTTGTATGTTGGCATCGTATGTGTGTGAGGAGAATTGCAGGCCGAATTATATGTTATAGTTTAAATGCCCCGCAGATATGTGTCGGCAAATAATACTCGAAACGAGGGAAGCTACTTTCTGTTCCGAGTGAATGTCGACCGCTCAGCAAGTTGAAGAATAATATTTGCGGATTCGGCAAGTTTGAAACATTTCTGTGCATAAATTGTTCTTCTTCTGGAGTGAATAGATATTTTTATGAACTCTCGATGGTGTACATGCGATGAATATTGTGAAGAACAAAAGGATATTTCTCTCGTACTAACTTTCTACACGAAATGTTTTGCAGGTGATACGATAAAACGCAGAATATCGATGTTAAAAATAATCAATGTTTCACAAAAGCGTTTTATAGAAGCATATAAATTCATCGACAGCATGAAATATTGCAATTTTTAATAATCTTGTTTAAAAATTTCAATGGTGAGTACTGGAATTGCAAGCAATTAAAACTGAAAGTTTTTTTATGCACTAAACTTTTAGGATAAAATTGAATAATAAAGTATTTTTATATTAAAAAAATCAAAAAAACTTTATTTTTTACTTTACTGAAATATTTAATATTTGAAATACTTAAAAAAACTAAAATAAGAGAGAGGGAGAGAGAGAGAGAGAGAGAGAGAGAGAGAGAGAGAGAGAGAGAGAGAGAGA
>NW_012130071.1:3652488-3654239 GCF_000143395.1 Atta cephalotes
GAGAGAGAGAGAGAGCAATTTCTTTTGAAAGAAGAGAAAATTTAATTTAAATAAATTATTTTTGTCTTATTTATTATTTCTTTTAATTCTTATTATTTCTCTCTTATTAAGAATAGCATTCTAGAATAAACTGTATGCGAAATTTCGACAAAATCGAAGTTATTTCGGATATGGATACATAACTCGACACTTTCCACTAACGAAGAAAACAATGCCACCCCAAGAAACTATGCGGCACCAAAAAGCCATTCTCGAGGCTGACGATGTGCGACCCCAAAGTTAATTCACCGTTTTTATCGGTATCGTAAAATGCGGTCGGCCGTATTGCAGTTTCCATGAACTCGAGCACGTGTGCCAAACTATTCCTCCTTTTCGGCAATAATTCATCGACGTCGTAAGGAAAAGTCGAAGGTACAAGTCGCTTGCGTTCGGTGCTTTATGTGAGTCGTAAAGAAAAGTGCATGTATGAAATACCTTGCATCGATATCTCGATTCAGCGTTGCACCGATATGACCAAGGGTGTACGAGGAAAAGTACTTAAGTTAAGAAAGACGATTTTAAAGAAAAGAGATTTTTTTTTTCGATTTAATACAAGAAAAACGCATTTGAAATGGAATTATATATAGGTACAATACGCTAGGAAACTTATGAGCTTTTCAATAACTTTACAATGAACTTCTAAACTCTGCACTAGTTCTCAATTAAAATACTGGTTCAGTTATCTTTATCTATTTTATCATTATAGTTGATATTTCAAATTATTTTTTTATTTATATGACATACATTTTTTTTTAAATTAATATATTTCGATTTTATACAGATATTAATACAATTTTGTATAGACAGTGATATAATATCAATGCAATCTCTACAGAGTTTCTCTGTATTTTTCTATGTACATTTTTATGCCAAAATGACAAGAAACACGTAAAAAAAAAAAACAAAAGGCTATTTCTTGTAGAAATATGAAGGATACTTCTTGTAGAAATAAAAAGTAAAACTCAGCGATCCAATGCCTGCTCGTTAATCTAATGCGTACAGTGTAAAGTAGTCGAGAAGAAGAACAGTAACGGGAGCCGACAACCGTCGAGCTCGGAAAGTATGAAAGTGACGAGGGATGAAGGATCTTTTACAGTTCACAGCCACTGAACACGCGTGGTAAAAGGGCGCAAGATGAAACGTGGAATGGTGTCAAGCGAAGTTCGCCGCGACAATACGATGAGACGACGTAGCGTGTAGCACGAACTCGCTCGCGATTTATGGCTCCCAAACTCGCATTTGGAAGTTGTAAATCAAAGGGGAATCATTAACGATCGTGATGTTGCGGTTTAAAATGTGCTGCTAAATCGCGATTCCACATGTTCCTAAATAATTTTTGATTACTATTATGAACTGTTACGAAACGAAGAGTTCTCGCGCAGAAACTCTATATTTTATGTGATCTCTAAAATTATATAAAATTATTGTTAATTTTTTATTATATTGTTATAATTTTCCTTTCTCTTTTATTAAAATGGATTATTTATTCGTAAACGGCTTTTGTGTTAATACGATTTATTAGATAACATTCAATTAGTTTATGAAAAAAAAACGGTATTACAATAGGAAATAAAATTACTTATAGGATATATGCAGTCAATTATTTTTTTATTTTTTTGTCAATATAATGGCAATTGCATCAAATCAGATTATTTTTACAAAAAGATTGTGACATAAAATATTATTCATTCTATTTCTCTCTCTCTCTCTCT
>NW_012130071.1:3654787-3666222 GCF_000143395.1 Atta cephalotes
TTCTTCTCTCTCTCTCTCTCTCTCTCTCTCTCTCTTATTTTTTAGAGACACAAAACGCGAGTAATAAAAGAAGAATAATGTCAAAGAAGCAGGATTATATCGGCAGGTTTCAGCTACCGCCTGGATCAATCGGATGTTGTGTATCGAGTATATTTAGTGCTTTATACGAGACAAGAAATCTTCGACATCCATAAATCTGAAACGTGTGTACTTTGCGCAAACACCATCAAATGTTCGATACGAATGTGTACTCGTTACAGTTTCCAGTTACGATTAACTTTTGGGAAGCGAAGTTTATATGTTTACTCTCTGCACATTTTAATCTGATATATCTGTGTATTTTTCCTTTTAATAAATTTTTCCTTTTAAAAAAAATGCGTTTATAATATAATTATAAATGAGTAATTATAAGCGATATGAAACTAGAAGTAAGAATTCGGTACTACTTTTGAAAGAGCGACATAGGTATCGTTGCAAATAATTGAGTAATAAGAAACGTTCTTCGAAGATTGATAATGAAATGATTTAAAATAAATATTTAAAATAACGATTTAAATTAAGAAAAATGGAATAAATAACGTTTTTTTAATGAGATAGTTTGAATTCTTACTGCTCCCTAATTACCATTTCTAGTCGCGAATTCGACCCTAATTTGCTCGCGAGCGCTCATCCAGGGAAGATTTAGGCGAGAAGTCGGCGGTAACTTTCGCGACTCCAAATCGGATCTCTGCATCGTATTTCTCTTCATGAAATAGTTCGCGTTCTCTTCGGCTTCCAGCCGTGTAAATTTCGAATAGGGTGTCACGATAAGGCGACTTTTTGGGGAAGAAATTGGAGAGAAATGTTTTTGGAATGGTAAACGAGGGTGATTTGGTAAGAGTGAGGCAAACAAAATGAATGAAAGCTATAATTAAAGGAAAGAAAAATAATGGAGTGAACCAAGCTTCGTCTGCCCCTTGTGAATTTGTTTACGAGAATCCGAAAAATTCATCAAATGAACAGTGTCCTTCCTTGTTTTCAGTATTATTGAAGTTCTTGCCTCAATGTCTTAAGACTTAAGATGTTTTTCAAGTAAAAAGAATCGATTTCATTTTACTGAGTTAATTGACGAAGTGTGAAACTTATGATAATTTATTCGTATATGTGTGCATGCGTGCGCGCGCGCGCGCGCGCGCGCGCGCGTGTGTGTGTGTGTGTGTGTGTGTGTGTGTGTGTTAAAAATAGTTTTTATTTCCTGTTTTAGTTAAAATTCGATGCATTTTGTCTGTGCTACTGTTGACTTAGTATGCTATTACCACAAATCCCCCAATCTAGGAAATATAGGTAAAAGGTCGAAATTTCTTTCTAGAAACAATTCTACTATGCAAACGAGCAATGTAAAAGCGGGATGGAATAAATATACCATAGAAAGAAGAGCGAAGAGATATAATAAGAAAGGAAGACCGAAGAAAATAATATTCATTTTTGTACGTATTCATGGCAATCCGCGATCATCTTCCAGTTCATCGGCATCTTCTTTCTTCTTCATCGATTTCCTACCGATTCTTTTATGAAAGAAGAAGAAACACGTCCGCCAAAAGATTTTCTTTTGTTAACCTTTTATCAAAACATGCTTTTTGCGCTTCCACACTTTATAAAGCTTACATTTCCACACTTTATAAAACTCACTTTTAATAGACATCATATACTCTTAATTGCGGAGATTAGGAAAATATCTTAGAAAAATATCGCTTGAAATGAATTCTTACTTTTTGTTGTATTCCTAATGAATTTTTGTTTTTGGCAATTTTAGTCATTTATTCAAATATTGTTGAAGATTAAAAATTCTTGGTAAAAAGTTAATACTAATCGCATTTTGTTGAATACTAGTACAAATTTTTAAATTCACATAATTCATCGTCTGTGTATTATTTACATATCTATACACTAAAAATTAATAATAAGAAAGAAAAGATTACATAGTTAGAAAAAATTTTGATTTATAATATTTTTTTCGAAAACAAAACTATTTTTTCTCTACATCAGTCCATATTTTACTTGTAATAAATTTTAAGATCTAAACTTGTGGAATTTTGGATGAAACATTCGGTATATGAATGGGTTTTCCGGTTTTACGAGCTCCAATTTCTGTGTTCTTTTTATTTTCTGTGAGACGTGAGATAAAGAGAGAGTCACAATATATTTTACTATCCTCTAAAAAGAAAAGTTATCGTATATTATTGGTGATTTAGCTCAGACTTCTGTAAAAATTTGTCATTCGATGTTAAATTTATAAAATATCGAAACTGTTTATAAAATTGATCAATAATTTATTTTATGATTGCCAATAAAATTAGATAAATCACAAAACTGCTGAAGAATATTTATAAAAACACATACTGCAGTTACACTCGATTCTCTATATAATGTATCATTTGATGTTATTTTATGTTTATTTTTTATTTTTAGAATACATAAAAATTTATTCACAGAAAGGATAGCAGCAAACATATTGATTTTTAAATTTATTTTTTACATAAAAATTGCATGCCTTTGAAGGTGATGTATTTCCGAGGCATTTCATTGAATGTTACCTTACAACAGTAGTGATTTCTCGAGCGTGACAGAAGTCGCTTCCCATGAGAAATATCTCTAGCGGCGAGTTGTAAAGTATCTATTCGATTCAGACAAGTGTTGGCAGGTGATTATAAAAAGTCATGATACCTTATAAAATAAAAATTGAAAAGCTTGATAATATTTCATGAGAAATAATTTTTTAACAGTGAAAAAATAAAAAAATTTACACGCCAATTTGGAACTTATATCGATGAAAGAAGGAAAAAGGAAGATACATCTGTGATTGGAATCGTTTCGCAAATTCTGTGATTATTTTGCGTATAACATCGAATTTGCAACGCTGTTTGTTTAAGAGAAATACAAATCCTAAAAGATTCGATGAATTTTCTTTATAGAGATGAAAAATGATGAAATAATAGATAGAAAATTCGAGATTTATAATTCTCATTTCCCTTTGCATTTGTATACTTTTTTATTTATACGTACATTGTTTTATATTTTGCTTATATTATGTCAGGATATATAAATTTAGCATATCGAATCGAACTTACTGGATGTTATCTAAACGTTACCGCAGATATACAAATTGATGTTGCGTGGCAACTATTGTGGTGGAAAATAAAAGTAGCTATCGCAAAATGCTGAATTCATTAAATTTCCGCATGAACGATTAGAGACTACTTCGATATCGGCAAACGAGTGGCAGTATAATCCAAAGCGATTTACGACAGTGTTCCTAGTGGAGCAGGAAACAATACCTCTGTTATAGTTGGATGTGATTTGTCGGCAAAACTTGATCGCGGATTTATCATTTTTTGCACGATATTACATTGTTCGATCAAGAGAAATATTTAGATTTTTCCCTCTATCTTCGTATTCATTGTAGTTTATTTCTTTGATATTTTATAATATTTAAAATTTAAACCTTTGAGTGCACAGTTTATTTTAATAAAATTTTAATTCGAAACTAAATTATATAAAATAAAATTATTCAAATTAAAATTTAAAAAGTGTTGGAAACTTAGAAAATATATATAGTAACAGAATTTTTTAAAAAGATACTTGAGATTCAAATAATAAAATTAATAAAATTTGATATAATTTCTTTTTAATTTTTCTATATTAAAAGTTTTTAATCAGTATTTAATGTCTTAAACTTTTAGTAATTGTCACAATTTACTGCAAAATTTAAATTAAGTCATTTAAATTAAATGACTTGTAACTGTATGTGTAATAAAATATTACACATACATTTGAAAGAGAAAATGTATATGTATACGTAAATTAATTTTCTTGCATGAATCTAAGGTTGTGCGAAGTGGCATTTGGTATCGAAGTTTTGCAAGAGAGATTACGAGGAAGAAGTTACGATCTGTTTAAAGGTTGCTGAATGCTAAGAACATTCACTGCGGCAAGAAGTAAAGCGCACAAATAAGCAACACTTCGCTATTTAGTCTGAAATATCATAGTGCATTTTATATATTTAGACAATTTATTCTGAGATCATTGATATAAAATATTCGTTTCTGGATTATAGGATTGAGACATTTAAATTAATCTCATGATATAATATGCAAATAGACTAAAAGAAAACTTACTTTATCTTCAACTTTAAGAATTAATAAATCTTGTAAGAGAGGTAATATCACTGTAAAAAATGCAGTGTTTCAAATGTTCATGTTTAAATCTTTGCAGAACAAACGTTTAATAATAAAAGATATTTTAATACAATTTTAAATGCTTTAAATCTGAATTACATAATGTTTTGTTTATTGAAAAAGTTTAGACCTAAATATTTAAATGTTTAAGAAACGAAGACAAGAATAAAACATTTTAATCTATCTATTAAAATTAAACATTTCTTTTATGAGTGATGTCCTACTATCGCTTAAGAAGAGAATATTTCATTTTAACATTCTATTCGTAGTGCAAACACAGATTAAAATTGTTTTCTTTTCATTGAATGATCTGATAGATTTGTACTTCACTATTATATGCGTTGGCCTAGTGCAAGAGCGTTGATGCACGAAAGCGCCGGTGTATAAAAGGATACATCACGCTCGTTATATCTCGGTAAGGTAACTGAAGATACCTGCCTGTTCGAGTTGGATCAACAGGTAGCTCTTACCAGGAGCGTACCATGGGAATAGCGTGACGAATACTAGAAGTTTAAAGCAGCGATTTGATCGGCGAAGAAATGCTCGGTAAATTTACATTTCGTTTATTAAATCGCTTCGCTGGTATTTATAATAAGAAGAAGAATTATAGTGTTAAAAATTTTATTCTTTAATTTTATATAATATAGTTATGAGATTAAAAATATTTACGAAAATTGTGAAGCGATTGTAGATATTTTTATAAATGTTGTATTTTTTAACATTTTGATTTAATATTTTTAATTAAATTTAAAATAGGGCTTTATAGGCCTCCTCTTTATTTATAATATCAATATTGTTTTATAATATCGATATATTTATTATTGAATCTGAAAATGTGAACATTCAAGTTAATTTATTACGAAATCATAATATATACAGTTTTAATAAAATTCTAGCACTCGAATTACAGCTAATTTTCTTAACTATACTGAATGTTCCAATATGTTTTAGTGGTTCCAAACGACGCGACGTTTCGTGCGAAATGACCACTTAATCGGCTTGTAGTCGAAAATAGCAAAATAGGAGCAGTGCATTGCCAATTTTCTCCAACGTTTGCCTGGAGCTCAATATCGCGACTATACAGCTTCGCGAAAGTAATAACATGAACAGCTGGTGCCCAACAGCTGTCCTTTATGAACACGGATATCAAAATGAAGCTCTCTATATCGGATGCTACGTTTTTATATTAACGCTTCATTCATGAACCATTCGCGAGATATTGTTGCTTTTCGATATTCGCATTCTCGAAGTTTTTTCCCTCGTCCGAGAGAAAATATCAATTCAAATCCCTATATCAGACACACCGATGAAAAATCATGGCGCAAATTGACACATCTGTTCATGTTTCTGCTTATCTGCTAAAGCAGATAAACGAAATATAACGAATATAAAACATTTGAAATATTTAAAAATGGGAATCAGAAAATTCCAAACGAATTTTTGAAGTGACTGAATAATCATACTACATTAAAATCGAGATTGAAACATACTAAAAAAGGAAGTGTTTAATTTTAAGATATTAAAATGTTTTGTTCTTGTTTTTATTTTTTAAACATTAATACTTATTTCCACCAACGTATTAATTAACTTTAGATTAGCTCTAATTCTAAAGATTAGAAAAAGATAAAGAGTAAGTTGAACCGAGATTAAAATTAATCTACGTTAATAGAAATGGGCATTAAAGTTTTAGTTTTAAATTTTTTCAATAAATAAAACACTACCTTCGAATTAAAAATATTATGTATTTTAAATCCAAATACGTAGTGTTTTGTTTATGGAAAAAAATTTTAAATTAAAATATCTTCAAGTGTTTAAAGAATGGAGACAAGAAAATTTTAATATCTTAAAATTCTAAACTTCTCTTTTTAGTGCAGACAAT
The DNA here is from genome assembly GCF_000143395.1 of Atta cephalotes. Classification (NCBI taxonomy): domain Eukaryota; kingdom Metazoa; phylum Arthropoda; class Insecta; order Hymenoptera; family Formicidae; genus Atta; species Atta cephalotes. The sequence goes on from NW_012130071.1 coordinate 3,660,881, forward strand.
TATTAATATTTCCTCTTTAGCAAGTAGGGAATTCTTATTAAAATTGAAGATGTTAATATTATTGTAATTGCTTGCCAGATTGAAATATTGCGTATTTTGTAACTTGTAGAATATATTATATTGTATTCTGTTTCCTCCTCGTTATCTTGGTTATATCATGAATTGAGAATTCCGATACGTCATGCCTGGCGGCATTATTACGTATCGTGTAATAGTAGACGCTGCAAATCAATTTCGCTTGATTTATACATTTAGTCGATGTCCTTAACTTTTCTATTCATTGCGGAATCACAATCCGTTCAGCCATATCTCGATTCGTATTATTTTTGCACGGAGTATTGGGAAAAATGTAGAAAAACATTCAAGTAGTAATGCAATATCAATTTCATTCGTTTCATGATAGTACGAAATAGATTTTTCCGGATTATCATAGCGAAAATTCCCCGACATGTTCTAGCAAAATGGAAAAACCAACCAACGAATGATTTTGTACTCGGTCATTATTAAATATTATAATTTTTGTTCGGAACTGATTAATCTTGAATTATTAAATCGCAATTAGCATATTTCGCGTTTTTCTGTATTATATTTTATTAATCAGTAATTATATTGGGAAAATTACAGAGCTGTATTGCTTTTGATCTGTGAAAATTGATTTCGAACTTTTATAATAAATATATAGAGTATGCGATAATTCATGATGCAAGGGGACGAAAATCTAGCAAAAATAAATAAAAAATCTAAAATAAATTTTTTTTATATAAAATTTTATTTTCGGGAAAATAGACTTTGCTATATATTTATTTTCGATTAATTTTTTTATATAGAATCATTCCTTTTCCATTGTACCATTAATTACTGAACACACAAAAATTCTATATAATAACAATTCGGCAATTAATATTGTTTATAGTAATCAAATCCTTTACTCGAGAGCAGCGTAAAATTTATATTATCACGTTTGAAAGTATTAATTTTCGTCAGGAAATATTTCTCTCTATTACTTCGTCTCTCGTCCAGCCAACCTATACAGGATTCAGGCTTAAGCGAGCGATTCATCATTCCGGTATTCCCGCGCTCCTTCGACCTGTGATTTATCGTTCCGCAAAACGCGCGATGTACGAGCCGCTGCGAAATTCTGAATTATTGTTGCTGTGTCGACGTATGAGGGTACACCGAGTCTTTTCTGAGATGCACTCGTGAAGAAAAACTCGCCTGCCAAGTGAACATTTAGCGTTTTTTTTTAAATATACCTCTATATTTTTTTTCTGTTTAGACACATCCGATATGAAATAGAAATTATATATATATATATAATTCTTAATTTATTTAGATATATTATAACACTCGTTTATGCATTTACATTTATTTTAAAAGATACATGTGACTCAATGTTTGCAGATACGATTCTGAATGTGATTGTATTTTGCATGTTACAATTTACTTATATTTTATTTGATTATAAAAAAAAATAAAAATACTAGTAACCTAAAAATAATAGATACCTAAGTATACTAATTTTGAAAAAAGAATTGCTTGTGAAGAAATTAAAGTATCATTTATACGTATAATTATCATTTTATTTCTTATTAAATATATAAATTAAAATAACTAAATTTATTAATTTAAATATATTAAAAACTGAAAATGACATACGAGCGTTTCCTGAGTCTTTTGATTGCAATTATTTAACGAAGCATATATTCTCAGTATATAAACGTATAATTCATAACAATTTATTTTCCGCAACGAAGCATTAAATATTCTCGAATTATCTTGCGCGATAAATAGATTTTTTTTTTTAATCGTTTTGATTGCTGATTGGGTCGATATTCTTGTTATTGGGACGCGACGTTTATTTAGGTATAAAAAAAGATACATGAAAGTCAAATAAATGAAGAAATAAAGGAGAAAAAGAAAATAGATATCTGCCAGATATCTCTTTGTGTATTTCCAAATGTTGAGACAGACGTATTTAATGAACGCTAATTCGTATTGCCAGTCTCTCACCGTTCCATAATTTTCGAGCTTCGTCCTAGCGATTCACCGAACCTATTAACGCTCTGACTTAATTAATAATCTCATCGTGTATAATATACTCATCATGAATGGCGTTTGCATTTCTGCCATCATTTATTTATTGTTTTATTGTCGTGCAAAATTTCATTTCGCGAGTCGACACTTGGATATATACATAAAAATGAGAAATTGCTTTACGTCATTCGAAATTTTATCGGTTTTTGAGCAATGCATATAATACAATTAATTCGCAAACGTCGTGAAAAATTACACATCAGTCTCATTTCAGAAGCTTTTGGAAAAGCAATTAAGCAGAAAGCGATTAATAATCGTTATTAAAGTTTATATAAAATAAATATTGACTCTGTATTACGATAATTGCTTTGCGCAATAATGCATTCACACGTGAACATTGCATTATATATCGCGTTATTATCAATGTTTATAATACAAACACTCGACGAGTTAACGCTCGCAAACTCGAGTTGAATCCAGAGTGCGATCTAATAATTTTCGAGTCGACGATAACTTCCAGTTAAGTTTCACCGTCCCTCTGTGCCTCGCGGTTAATTAATAATCTCATTGTTTGACACGTCTCCCACACGACGCGTCTGCAACCTCGTGCTGCTAAATAATGAATACAACCGGGCGTCGTTTCGTATGATCGACCCAAGATAACGTCTCATCGAGCAGCAGTTAATTAAGCATTTTGAGTTGTCGTTGAATCAAGTAGCCGTGAGTTAAACATTAAGCTTTAACTTGTATAAATTATGCATCAATATACACAGTGCATCTAAAACTTCCAGTCTTATGTTAGTGATGCAGTATACACAATGTTATTTTTTTGTCATAGTTTTTAATTATATTGATAATTTAACTTTATGTTTTAAGAAAATTTTTTACTTTGATTTAAAATTTGTATAATTTTTACTTATCGTTTTTAAAAGCTCTTTATTTTTTTTTTAGAAATTACAGTTTTTCCGATAATTATATAAATCGAAAATATAAAAATGTGTTCATCTACAATTTCATTTTTTCAACGCAGAATTCTAATTATTGTTTTTGCCTCTCGAGAGCAAAGATCGATGCGCGATCGCATGGCTTCAATGGAATTTATTGGGTGCATTCAGTGCAGCTCTTTGTAACAAGTTATTTTTCTTCTCGTTTCTTTTGTATCTATATAGATGAGTCTCAATATACTATATCGCTGTAATGTCAAACGGCGCTTGTTTAGATCCATTACTTTGGAACGTTAGCCGAGTTTAGATTCCATTATTTGTGAAATAAGCGAAACGTGTATACTGCGTTACAGAAAAACGGTATGTAAACGGGTTCGGCCTTTCTGCGCAAAACTTACGTGAACGGCGGAAAAGGCGAAGAGGGTTTAACCACAAATGTAGTGTATTTATCGTTTAATTAAATCTCTCGGCTTAAACTAGTTTCATATCGCTTCATCTGCATCCAAAAGTTACATCCGAGACAAATTACGAACAAGAAAAGCGGCAGTATTTTAGTCTCATCTTTTCTTTATGTACAAATTTTCTTGTATATTTCTCTTATAAATGAATATATTTATTATATTAACAGTTTTTCTCATTAAATACGACAGGAAATTTTTAATAATATTTCAATTCCATAAGTTTTTACTTATAGTTTTATTTAAAATATATGATTTTTAAAAATGTAATATGAATTCATGAAATAATAGTTTCTTTTTTAAATATATGTTAAAATTACTGTTTATCTTAAATACTATTGATACAGTTATACAGTTTCGGCTTGATAGTCTATTTACGTTAACACGATACTTTTTATGGAATAAAGTTTGGATCTAGTCCAGATTTTTCAGAAAATGCATTTTAATAAATAACTCAATTTTTTAATTTTAACAATTCATGATTTATCATTGACAAATATAATATCAACAACACATATATCAACGACAAATATAATATTGATTAATAATACTTTATTGATAATATTGAAAACGTGCAATTATATATCTATTTGATCGATTTGTAAAATGTTCTAGAACATATAAACTGTTCTAACTTGTCTAACGACCAATCAGATCAATCAATTATCTAGTCGATCAAACTGCTATTTGTCTATATAATATAATAATTGACTAATAAAGTTTACTATAAAATCACAATATCACATTATACTTAATTAGAAACATCAATTATGAAGCACGAGAATAATAATTTTAGAATATCGGTAAAAATAAGATATTAATTAATCGAATAAATAATAATTAAACTTAATTGGATGGAAACAGAAAAGATATAAAAGAAAGGAAATATTAAAACATAAAAATATAATGCATACTTTTTATAAATATAAAAATAACAAATTTTGCATAATAAAATTATAATGAATGTGTTGTATACATATAAATTTTTTACGTTATTTGTAAATATAGGATACATATAATTATTTAAAAATTCTACACAGCACGTATTAAGAGAAATTAATTTTGTTAATTTTTGTCTCTTTTTTACAATCATGATTTGTCAACCTGTGACTATGAACTGATCCAATTAGCAATCACTGAGCACGCAATACATCCAGAGATTAAACGATGAAAGTCCAAATACTTGAGTTTGAATGACACCTTCTATTGGAACAATAAAAACTTTCGAACAAAATGCACGTGTGACTTCCGATTTATCGGATTTCGATAGATGAGACTTTTCCGATTACTCTGACAGATATTTTTTTCAACGGTTTATTTATCTGTGCAAATTCTTTAGATTAAAAAAAATTTATAGTATCTATAAAAAAAATTATTTATAAACACGTGAGATAGCGTTCGATTTCAAAGTTTTTTTAACTATATGTTTTTTATAATTTTATTGTACTTACAAAATTCAATACGCTTTTCAAGAGTTTTCTCAAACTTTTTTCTTTTTCTAAGAATGCGTCTCTCATGATAAAATGGAGGGTAATAGGCTGAAAGGGTCGAATCACGAAGGGAGACAAGGTTCACGTGATGCTGTCCGATCAAGCTGTCCACCCTTTTATAAGAAAGGGAGGAAAGGACTATAGAAGGGTCAAGAAAATCCGAGATGGTTGGTCCGGACACTAGTATTCGCCCAGAGTTCTTCAATCTCAGGCTTCGGTCGATGTTTTCCGTACCCGGCGAACCAACGCCTACTATTCGAATTCCAAGTAATTCAATGAGAACTAGAAAATATATCTTTAATATTAAAAGTAATTTTGATTCTGTAATTTATTTCTAATTTTGATTCTTTTATACTCTTTCTCCCCCTCTTCTCTCTCTCTCTCTCNTCTCTNTCTCTCTACTCTCTCTCTACTCT
>NW_012130071.1:3666242-3671207 GCF_000143395.1 Atta cephalotes
GTCCGACCAACACCTACTATTATACTACTATATATATGAATAAANAATATATATATAATATTATATTTATTATTTATTATTTAGTTATTCTTTATTACTCTTCTCCTCCTCTCTCTCTCTCTCTCTCTCTCTCTCTCTCTCTCTCTCTCTCTCTCAATCTTTAATGCTTATTATATTTTCGCTGACAATCGTATCCGCGATGTCCCTATCTCTTCATTGTTAAACGTCAATTTATAACGTCAAATTATACCTAATTTTAGTTATTATTTCTATTTTTAGTTATCATTTCTATAGGTCGCCATCTATAGAAATGATTCAAAATAACTAAAATTACTTCCTATTCAATATATAATTAATTTGACTAGCAATGGGATTAAACAATTTAACAAGAATATTAAATTTTACTTAAAATTAGTTATTATTATTGACTAAGTGCATACATTAATATGGATGATATTTATTTTAAATATGGAAATGGATTGATTTACATTTTGACAGACATCAAGGAAATGTAAAAATTAAAAATAACAAAATATTATTTAACTCAAAGAATTGGAATTACCATTGCTCCTTTGGTCTAATAGTGTCTTATTAAAAATTATTTTGTTACACAAAGCATAAATCTGATGATTCAGAATCATAAAATATCAAAGAATAATGATATATATTTATGGCAATGGTAATATATTAGCAAACGTGCACTTTCAATATACATTTTTATATACATATAAATATTATATACATATAAATAATTATACATTTCAAGTAACAATTTTAGTCATATTCATATTATTATAATATTTATTTATTTAAAACAATGAAATGTTTTAGCTAAATAATTATACATTTTTTGCATACATAATAAATCTTATTACAATTAATCCAATTTATTTTTATATTTTATTATTTGTCTAAACAGTTTATTATATTTTTTGTCTAAAACAATGAAATTTTCTAACTTTGAAATAAATGTTTATGAATAATCAGTACGCAGCTGTAAGAAAATATCAGGGAAAACTATCATGCATAGCATTTCCTACAGAGATATCCGACATGCTCGCCACGAACATCTGTAATATCTCGAAGTAGGGGATGCTGCTCCCTCCGTGAAATCGTTATAGAGAATTCTTCGTGTCTATGTGTGCTTCCGTCGATCGATATTCGCATCTCGCGCGGAACGCCTACGTCCTTTGTCTTACAGCGCACGTGCACTTATAAAAAGATAATTTCTTCTTTCGCTCAAATTGCCAGTCTGATCCCACGGAATCAGGTGGGCTATGAGAACAATATAACAAAAAAAAAATAGTTAAAAAATCCATGAAAATCGATCTTCATGGATAAGTACAACGTTATTTCCATTCGAATAATGACATTTATTGTACATTACAGTTGCCTCGCACGCCTAGAATTACAATGTATAATGCTCACGCGAAAATCATCTTTGTGTCGATTTAATTCAACGCAATATTGCCTCAATAATATGCCGGACTCTGATATTCAGAGCATTTTGATATTAGGGAGCGCCCTGAATTTCTGCTTGTTTGCACAAACATAATACAATGTGAGAGGGATAACGCACCCTCGGTGGGAATGAATATCTGTATGCGTGGTGTTTGCACGTGACCGGAATTGTATTAATTAAATTCATTTCGATCTGATATATACATATATCATGCCGGTGTAAATTGAGGTTCGTCATACGTGTTTATTCTGGAAACGGCGTGAACTCTGCAGTTTTGGAATGTCATAGATAATTAGTAACTAGTAATAATTATAGTGATACAAGAAATACTAATTTATCATTATTAACGGGATAAACTAAAGCCACGTATCCAAAAAGAGAGTAAAGAGAAAAATTACAAAAATTATAATACCTTATAGTAAAATTACTGGATGTTAAATAGTAAACTCTATTTAAGTAGTCATTTATAAGAATTAAATAACTTTGTAATATATAAATCGTAAATGTTTTATGTTGATGAAAATTTAACTTAAATCTAAAGATGAAAGTTAAAGAATAAAGGATACTGTCACAAGAAAAAAATTTCCTTCTGTTAAGATATTAAAATATTTGTTTAACATTATGTAAAATATATACATTGTGCACTGCATGTTTCAAGTAAGCATAAATATTTATGTTATACCATACTTTAGTTTTGTTTCTGTAACACTAAAATAACTTCTAAGCCGCTTGTCTTGACACAAAATACTGTTGCGCGACTTATAGCCAGGAAACATAGGCAAACGATATCCTCCCTTGTTTTTCGATCGATATATATCTATATTGCTTAAGCGTTATCCAAGTAAGGCTGCCGTGAAGCGGCGTGGGATGTGTCCTTGCTAGAATGTTACCTAAGTCTCGACTAAAGGCCGTTTTCGTACCCGGTTATTTAAGATTACTCTCAGGGGTCTGCCCTACAATTTATGAAACTCGTAATGGGCTCCCCTAGGCGTTACCTTCTGCCAACGTATAATGATTACGCGGGTGCCCATGACGGCGAAATAGGAACTCGGAGTTACATTTAACGACTCCCCCCGTGTGCTGTTAAATTCAACTGACGCGACCAAACTTGTAAGATGAGCATAATTTACATGATTTGAATTGTTTGACGTAAAATGATATCGTATGAAATGCATCGATTGCTATTCTAACACTAAAAAAGAACGGTTTTTAAATTTAATTAATTTATAAGTTTCTGCAAAAGTTCCTTGAAATCGATCTTTAAAGACATTATAATTACGGGTTTTACATAATAAAAGCATTTTGTATTTGTGTTAAATAAATATTCAAATTATTATTAATTTTTTATGAATATTTAACATATACTACAATAATATTAATTTAACATAATGTGATTGTGGTTTGAATATTTTGTGTTAAATTAATATTCAGTATTTTTCAATGTCAAAATAATATTTATGAGTAAATGAAATAACATAAAAATAATGTACCTTAAAATTTAAATTTTAAGAAAAACAAATAAAATATATGTTAATTTAACATATCGATTTTCTTTAAAAAAATCTATACTTCTATATACTTATACTTATAAATTGTATCAATGTTACATTTTTATGTTAATTTTTTACATAATATTTGTTACTTCTAACATATTCATTTTACATTAAATTAACACAAAAACTCGAGTGGACAAAAATTTGGAAACGTGAAATGTGTTAAATTTAATAAATAAGTTTTCCAATTTTGTATAAATTATTATATGGTGAATTGTATTTTTAATAAATTATGTGCCATTATTGTCATTAGATTTTAAATTCGTTTTGAATCAACTTCTTTGAACAAATAATGATAATGCATTAAAGTCGATGTTAAGATCTTGAGTTAGATGGAAATCGGCCAATCTACTCTCTTTTATTTGGGGGGGGGAGGGGTTGATTAAGACCAAGCTCATAAAGCATCCCCTGTCTCATTGAAGTTCTCCCTTTTTCTTTGCTCGCTGTATTTCCCACACAAAGGAAGACACGTTTCGGATGAAAAGAAGCTCGCGATCTTGCAATTCTCTCATCGCTTATCGCGCGCACTTAATATATTGTTCCGTTCATTATCTCTTTATTGTTTGATTTTGAATAATTCGCGAAAGCCATTGTTTCGTTTGCGAATCATCATTAAAATCGAAACCATTCTTCCCGATACTTGTACTCAGAAAAAAGAACAGGATGCGCATTATATATATATATCAAAACAAATAACAGACACGAAGCGAAATTCACATCAATCGCGATATGCGGATTGAACGCGACTTGACCTTTTATTTTTTCGACGTCCGATTCATTAACTTTCGGCTCCAGGGGTCCCATTTTCAACAAATATCACATACGAAAATACTAAGAAAACCCATAATGTATTATAGAAGATAGAGATAGATAGTTAGATAATATTTATTTCTTGTTTTATATTTGAAAAGGGTTTTAAATCGATTTTTGCATAACTTTTATTCGTTAAGTAAACATACAAATTTGATCAATATTAAACGGCGTAATTTTAAGATCGTAATATGAATACAATAAATAGGAATAAAATCCTAAATAAATCCTAAATAGAAATAAAATCCTAAACAAATCCTAAATAGAAATAAAATTCTAAACAATCAAACTGAAATGAAAACTTAATACTTAAATAATTCGATGTAAATTTATATACTTATAACCAATTTTAAACTAGGCGCAAACTAGACGCCTAATTTTATTTTCTTCAAACGTAATCTTAACAAAAAACTAGAATAGTAATATTAAAAATTAAATTGACAAGCAATTCAATAATATTGATATTCACAAGCATCTTATAATTAGAAAGATTTTATTAATCTAATGCTGAGATAAGCATCTCAAAATCTGTAACTAATTTTATTGCGAAAAATATTACCTCAGCTGGGATTTGAACCCGGATTTCCTGATATAATTTCTGATATACACTGGAACCTCATAATAGCGAACCTCGAAATGGAGCGAAAAATCCCTTCCGTGCTATGAGTAGCACCAGAGTGGTGGTGGGAAGTAGCAGTAGTCACTAAAATCTTGAATTTCATTGTTTTGGAGTGTAAGGGCAACCTTGTTATAACGTTCAGACCTCTGAACTGCTATTACGAGGTTTCGGTGTGTTACTGTTCTATTTCTGATAGGATTGCGTTTCAAGACTGAAAATTAAATTCTGTGCGCAGTTTGCAGGATTGAATATAGTATGTAAATTCACGCTGAATTATTTAAACTTATTTAAAATTATTTAAAGATCGATCTTAATCGTTTAGAATCTTTATTATCTTTTTGACATAAACTATTTAGTCTAACAAAAAGTTTCATTTACTTTGATTTATTATTTCGTTATACATTGCACTCAATATTTTTGAATCTCTTTCTGACATTCCCTTAAATCTGCATTCTTTCAAACTCTGCTCTTCTGGATTCTCTTTAGATTTTTCTTCCTCTCTCTTTCTCTCTCTCTCTCTC
>NW_012130071.1:3674088-3677745 GCF_000143395.1 Atta cephalotes
GTATTGTTCATCGCTGGCCACTACTTTCTCCTATCTTTCGAGTAGCGTACGAATCCCGCGTCGAAAAAACTGGTCATCTTTTGAGGCTATCCACGAATAGATCCAATTTTTTACTTCTTCATAAGACCGGAAGTGCTGGTCAGCCAGGCCGTGTGCCATTGATCGAAACAAGTGATAGTCAGAGGGAGCAACGTCTGGAGAATACGGCGGATGGGATAGGACTTCCCATTTCAACGTTTCCAAGTATGTCTTGACCACTTTCGCAACATGGGGTCGAGCATTGTCATGCTGCAAAATCACTTTATCGTGTCTCTCGTTGCATTGTGGCCGTTTGTCTTTCAATGCTCGGCTCAAACGCATCAATTGCGTTCGATACCGATCGCCTGTGATTGTTTCAGTCGGTTTTAACAGTTCATAATACACTACGCCGAGCTGGTCCCACCAAATACAGAGCATGACCTTGGACGTCAAAATCATCGTTCTTGAAGCGTTGAAACCACTCACGACACGTTCTTTCACTAATAGCGGTCTCACCATAAGTATTTGAGAGCATTCGATGAGCCTCAGCCGCAGATTTCTTCATATTGAAGCAAAAAATTAAAACCTCCCGCAAATGACGAGAATTTGGCTCGTAAACTGACATTTTCAATCGAGAATAACTTTATGATGCAGACACAAATCGATTAATGTTTCTATGGAGTTATGTTGACAGATGCCCAAGTTTATTGTATGACGTCTATGATCTATTTATTTCGACCACCACTTACCGCTAAAGCTATCTATAGGAAAATGGCGGAAGCAAAGTTGTACACCTAATATATTAATATAATATATATTAATATATATGTAATATATATTCACATTTGTATAATGATTTGATTATATAGATGACTACTCCTTCATAATTCTAATTAATCTTTTTGAAATAGAGCCTTCGGCAAAAAAAAGTGAACGCAATGAAAATGCTATTTCACATTTCCGTGAAACTTTGGCCGAGGAGACCAAAGAGAGGATTCTCACGGAATCTCGAGATTACATCGAAGTTCTCACTGTCAAGTTTTCCGCCGAAGCAAGCGCGACTTTGTCAACTCTCGATGATGTAATCTCGTGACAGTCTATAAGAGCACTAGAGAATCAAGTTTGAGACGCATCTAGTTTTGCATTTGCGGAAGATATCCTCGTGCATGAAATGTGAATCGCGACAGCGAACTAGAAATAGGTATGCCTTCGACATGAAAATGCGGGTACTTGGATAGATAGGTACTCCAATAAGTTCTGTGACGAGCTTGTACTGTTTCAAAAGCCGCTGTCGCGATCACGTGCCGAACGGTGATGTACACATCATCGATAATAAGCTTTGAGCTTAGTAAAAAGAATTCATAATCCTGGAGAGAGATAAAGTTTTGTAATTTTGTATTTCTGAATACTCTATATATTTTCTCGCAAATTAATCTGTTGCTTTCAATATATTGTAAAATCTATAAACGTAAATTCTCGTGAAATGCATACATCCACATTCAATTTAAAGTAACAATAAAAGTTGCAATGTATATATGTCGATAAGCGCAAAGATAATCCCAAAAGTACAGAATAAAAGCAGAACTTTTAATTGCATAAAAGATTTTCTGTGATCCTAAGCGGATAATCGACTTCGTTTTGTGCAACGTGGATCCGTTTTAGAATTCAAAGAAACGACAGTATTAACACAATATCCTCTTTATGGTAGATACGATATATGTTTACGGATTTTCGTAAATTTCAATTTGCAGTTCAATAGCGATTAATTATATTTAAATACGAATGGGCAGTGTTTTTTTAATTCTACTTTTATACAGATTTAAATACGTTTTTATTTTAAAAACATACTGACTTTTAAGAATTTAGCAAAACAACTTTTATTCGAAGTGTACACAAGACACAAATTTTAATAATAAAATGTGATTTTATTCATTATAAAATTTCTTTATTTTTATTACAATCTTTATTTAAAATAATGAATTATTTGAAGAGAAGACACAAGATACTCTGTAATTCAATTTTGTTATGAATTACAGAAATTCATACAGGTTAGTATATTATATAAAAAATATGATTATGAAAAATAATATGTATTATTTTTCATAATATTTTTTATGGATTTTAATAGAAACCATTACACTGCGATGAATTAATTGCCTTTTTAACCTCAATAATACGATTATCGCAGTGCGATATTAAAGACGTCATTCAAGTTGAAGGATCACCGGCATTCATTGTTCTTTCGAGGAGGTCATTGGACAAATGCATAGATCAAATTAATGTCAATTCTCTTAATATTTTAATGTTGATTCGTATCTATTAATTAATGTTCGTTAACCTCAATATTTATTAAATGATTCAAGAAAATTTTATAAACATTTTTAAAGTTTTTCTTTTAAACTTCTTTAAAATTTCAAGTGTGATAAATTAATTCAAAAATCAAATTGTATTCTGTTCTGAATTTTTGTCGTGAATTATAATTAATATTATTATTATTATATCTCTAATAACTAATTCTGAGTAAAGGGATGAAATAATTTGGAAAACAAAAATAAAACTTTTATGAGTAAAGGTTTATTTATATATTGTATTATATGTATATTTTTAAATATACTAATGCTAATATATTGATTAGTACATTGTGAAATGTATGCAGAATTTTAATGCATCAATAAAGTTAGTAATACTTGAAATTTGCATTCTTTATTACAGAATGTAAAATTTTTATTTATGTAGAACAGTGTGCTTTTGTGCTCTTGTGAATGCAACATCAAAGATCTTTGTTGTTGTTTAGAATTGTTGTAAACCCTTTAATCGAAGTCCAACAGGTTATCACGAATAGAGAGTCTCGGCAATTACAAACCGATACTCGCAACTCCTGCACGTAATTGTGTCTGACACTTGATACACTCGCACTACTTACTACCAAAGTTTCAACGACACGAGTATTTAGTGCAATGTGTTGCTATCGCGTACAAACAAGTTGACATACAATCAGCAATACAGCAATCAAAATGGATAGTCATCAATAAGTACAGATGTTTTATTATTATTATTTGTTGACAATTCATCTATTTGAGTTTTTTTTATTAAAAAATTAATTTATATATTAAGAAATTGAGTAATTTTTTTATTTGCAATAATTGTATTTGAAAAAAAATTCATCAAAGAAATATTGGCAATTTCGAAAGATATTAACTTTGTTTTTTTGTTTAAGTAAATTTCATAGAATTGCTTTCCATTTTTGTCATTTCAATTAACTGTTGTCGAAATATTCGATATATCAATCAGGCGTTGCAATCAATTCAATTGATACACAAACGCCCATTTTAATAACGCTGTTTTCACGAAAATGATTGAAATAAGATTGATAAATCTTTGATAACTTAACATGTCGACTGCATCAAATGCTGTTACATAAGTGTATTTTAACAACTATGAATTTGTGTAAAAAAAATATATATGTATATATATGTGTGTGTGTGTGTGTGTGTGTGTGTGTGTGTGTGTGTGTGTGTGTGTGTGTGTGTGTGTGTGTGTGTAGTATAATAATATATATATATATAATAATAAATTAAAATTAATATATAATAATATTTTATATAGTATTATTATTATTATATATTATATTATATACTA
>NW_012130071.1:3678690-3684478 GCF_000143395.1 Atta cephalotes
GCACAAGTTATCCAATTTCCCAAGTTTTCTCCTTTGTCCTATTTAATGAAAGGGCATAATAAAAAAAAGCAAACAGAAGATAGAAAGGTTGAAAAGGACACCCTTTATATTTCTGCTACCGGACTCACATTAACGCACCCCTGTTAACATTGCGGCTTGCGGAACCCCATCTAGTAGCATTCGTTCCAGCATGCGAATTTGTACTGTGATATATTATAACATCTAATAGAATAACGAAAGATACGTATCGAATAGAAGCATTTGGCGGAGTAAAGTAGGGTCAACTTTCATTTCTGTACGACTCGTTACAATTGTGGAGCGATTATTGCACGTGCGTATCCACCGGAATCCCCCGTAAAAGATTTTAATTAATTTTCGCGCAATTTAATACGCCGTTGTATGAACATAATGCAACGCAGCATAATAACGTGGTACGCGAGGTAATGCAGAACTTGACAGTGTCAATTAATTGCCAGCGTGATGGCGTAATAACGCAGTAAAGGTTCTTTTCTCTGTAACATGCAGCAGACAATTAATTTAATTTGTAAATATTGCATTGAATCTTCTCTTTCATGTCTGCAAAATGCAGAATAAAATGAAAATATCAACGAATTGATATACATTTACAGTAGCATTATGCGTACACTGCGTGTGACTTTGACATGAAATGCATTAGAGTATTTTATTAAAGCGTACGTCAAAATTCAAAACAAAATGTTTAAAATCAGATTATTGATTGAATAATTGTTATGTGTACTTTACATTTTGATTGTGCAAGCTGAAACTTAAAGATAAATAATTAGTAACTCGGAGAAACCGATATAGGTCATACATTTAACAGATGAGGACAGTTTGACGCGATCTCTTGCGGATAATGCGGCCTCTGCGGTGCGTCGCTTGCGTTGCAGCAGCAAAATTCCGACGTGGCGTTATTACTTTCGGGTACGCAGGGTAATATAGCGCCGTGACTGCGCGCGAAATGGGAGTCCCATGTCAAAGTTTGTTTGAGTTGGAATCTCGTGAAATTTCGTGGACCAAAATTAACGGATCCTGGCGGTATCATTTCGTGAAGGGCTAGTCTACAATTTTGCCGACGGAAACTTCCTCGTTGCGCTTTTCGTCGCGCTATCAACACGATAAATTCGTTATTACATTAAATCTTTTAATATATGTAATATGCTGCAGTTAAACTTTTCTTCACGTGAACCCTCTTAACATATATTCACGATATTATAACACGTTGTCTCGCACGAATTAATAAAAAAAGTGTTCTTTTATTTTTATATACAAAATATAATATTTTTTCACACGTTTTACAAAAAAAATTGTGACAATCCAAAATATAGCTTATAAAAAATTAAAATAATATAAAATATCGTTTAAATATGATTTTATATACACAGTTGTTACTTTAATCTCAAATTAAAAAAGATGCCAATCAATAAAAAAAGGTGTCAAGTATATGTGTACTTCCTATAAACTCATAAAAAATTATACATAAACTAATAAAAATTGATATATAAATAATATAATTCAAATGATAATATTGTTAATTTTTTATTATAAATTACCGCTCCGTAGTATGTATGCAGGTATTAAAAAAAAATGAAATAAAATCTTTAAATTGCGCCAATTGCAAAAAGAATATATATTTTCTTACAACATATAATATATACTATTGTACTTTGTAAATTGTGAAAAAAACATATATTTTATTGCAACATATAACATTATAATAAAAAATTAACAATATTATCACTTAAATTATATTATTTATATAACGATTTTTTTTAGTTTTGTATAGTTTTTTATGAGTTTATAAGAGGTATATGCACATATTTGGTCTTTTTTTATCTTTTTTTAAAAAGATAACTTTGTTGAAATATCATGCATTTTGTAGTGTAAACATCTTATATGATTAATAATATATTTCTTCATACGTGTACATGTTTACTGTATCAATATATCAAAGTCGTCGTCGTCGTCGTCGTCGTCGTCGTCGTCATCGTCGTCGTCGTCGTTGTTGTCATCGTCGTCATCGTCGTTAACATCGTTGACATCCAACGATGTTATATCGTCATCCTGGTCCTCTTTCTCTCGCTCTCTCGCTCTCTCGCTCTCACCTTCTCTTCCTATTTGTCTCATGTACATAAATTACACTCGTATACGCATTAAGATTCACTTTCGTTGCTAATTTTACTTTAATTGTATATTCAAATTAAAATTCTAAGAAGGCATTGTGAATCTTAATGGACAAAACGCTTTATATATGCGCGCGCGCGCGCGCGCATGTGTGTGTGTGTGTGTCACGTACGACTGAAAAATTTGAAAAGCTGAAATGGTTCTTTTTTGGGAAATCTCCAGATCTCGGTACCGACTGCACCAAATTTATTCGTGCATTTGACTGGTGCAATCAAAAATATAAAAAGGAGATGACTTTTTGAAGCGATGATATATCTTACATATACCGTGTCTCTTAATAATTTTAACATTTCGGATTTCGCATCACGATATCTCCGTTCATAGGACACGCAGAGATAAAATAAACGCTTATTTTATAATTCGGACCCAAGGTGTCCATTGAACTCATATTCAGAACGATCGGTGCAGTCTTTATTAAAAAAACCGATAATTTCGGACGCTCTCAATTCACTGACTCGTGTAAAAGACACACGTGGCGGTCTCGCGCTGCGCACCCACTTGGTCACTACTGTGTCTCTTAATTAATTTAAAATTAAAAGATTATTTGTTTTGATTACAATTGAATTTCTCTGATTTTTAATGTTTATATGGTTTGCAATTACTTTTAACTTTAATAAAACCAATTTTATGTGTAGAAATTTTGTGGCTATTGAATACCGGATAGATCGTTCTATTTAACAAATAAACTAACAATCTAATTATTTCGGTTCGATTAAATCAACTAACCAGATCCACATCGACAATTCACATGTGGCGTTTTCAATTTGTTCGTTTGATACGATTATCACCTACGTTTGTTGCAAATTAAAGGTTTCACTTTAAAGTTTTATTTCAAAATATATGTTATGTACACAGATGGATAGATACTCTACCGCTTAAAAGTTTGTTTAAAGCACTGTGTACAGTTTTTAAATAAAAACACCAACGAAAGGAAATATAATGAGCCTAGCAATTTTGTGTTAGTCAAAATTATACATTAAATATATGTTGAGAAATTTAAAACAAAGAAATTTGTTTTATAATGAAAAAAAATTGTTTATAATGAAAAAAAAATTTTATTTGTATTTGAAGGATATATATAGAATATTATCAATTTTTATTTAATTACAAGTCATTAAAGACATTGAAAATTGATACAATGTTAAGACATCAGAAACACCACATGCAAATAATTACATTAATAAAACCATAAAAATTATGTTAAGATTAAATTTTCTTTTTAATTTAAAGATAGCATCAAACTTTTGAATGGTGATTTTCTGCATTGATCCAATTGTATTTAATTGTCCATGAATGAATTACGTTATTATAACGCCCAGACACTTCCGCAACCAAACTCAAAGATTGGTTGACTTGTCTGTGCATATGCACCATCGTCGTTATGGAAATTAGTCGCGACTAATCACGGCCATTGCCAATGGTTACGACGTCAACGACTGTTAATCAGTCAAACGCGAGCGTGAGCGAACTTGCGCGGGACGCTAATGAGAACGTAATAACTTGCAGGCAAATCCCGAAATTATCTATTCCATAAATTGTCCTACCTGTCATATTGCTGCTGATTACTTAACGCGAGCGTAACTATATAATTGGCATCATTTCAGAATGTCTAACCGCAAAGCATCGTGTTTACTTTTCCAATCGATGTTATTTTATTCTAATTCATGTGAAGTAGATTTATTTGAACTTTATTATGCTTTTAAGTCAAATATTATGTTAAAAATCAAATCACAAACAAGTATTTGTCGTACGAATAATTAATATTGCAATTGCTAATTAAAAATACGTGCAATATAATTTTCTATTACATGTAATTGTGTATAGTGGTACAATTTTTATTGAATATTTTTTATCACCTCATCATGATATTTGAATTACATTTGAAATATCATTATTGTTTTACTTTTATCGAGAATGCTTAATTGCAGAGTGTAATTTAATCGAGAAAGCTTATTGCAGAAATATTAATAAAAATTTCTTTTAGCAACAAACGCAGTAACAAACATTACATCAATATTATCGCAATATTACAATGAAAAATAACAGAACATATCAAAATAAGAGTTACTTTTTATTCCATTTTCTACATTCAATGGATAAATAGATGAATATAAATATAATATTGTGAAATACGCAAAATATTCCAACATCCTCTGTCCAAATGCGACACGAATAAAAGCGGCAAGAGTCTCTTTGTTCCCATAAATATTCAAAGCTGGATAATATTTGCTCGAGCACGTTTAATGTAAAGTGCAAGTAAACACGCAACTTTTGTAAAACAATATTTGTCGCGAACTGTCAGTGCCGTTATCGCTGCAAGACAGGTTTCCTTTTTAAAGAAGTGTAAAAATGAGAGGAGTGGGGGGGGAGGGAGAAGAAATAAAGATGTCAACGCATTTAAAATGGCGCATTTTAAGAAGACGTTTGTCTTAGGGATCGAAGTGCAGAGTGCTCCGGCTTTTACAGTCATTAAGAGGTCCTTGTTGAATATTTAATGAGTATACATTACTCGGCGCTGCGTCACACCATCGGGCTTTAAGTGATGCAACAACGAACGCACGCCGGAAATTCTAAAATTAAAATGCAGGAAACATGTTGATGCGTTTAATTAAAATTTCTTATTTTGCGTTACGAACATGTGCTGCGGCAAATTAATTTGGCCAAAGATACATTTTTGGCTATCCACCACCAGTATAATAATAAATAAAAACTTTTTGAAACTTTATAAGAAAAAAGAAAAATTACGGGGAAAATTAAAATTGTGATAATGTTTCTATAATCATAAAGTAAATCATTTTATTAAGCTAACAGAAATTAAGTATTACGAGTTTAGTCAATGTATTTTGTTTAATTGAATATTATTATAAATATAATATATAAATATAATATATAAATATAATATATAAATATAATATACAGGATATTTAAAATATAAATTGAATGGTATTTTAAATAGTATGCAGTAATAACAAAATAGTCAAAATTTAATCAATATTAGTAATTCTCTTAAATTTAATAAAATTCCAACAATGCAATGTATTAAAATATTATATTTCTGTTTTCTCATTTTTTACATTCAATGATACTATTTGCCAAACTAACCGAATTCTGTATTTTTTTTATGTTGCAGGTGAGTTTCGAAGCTTATTGGACATGTAAAGAATACTCGTTGCGACTGACCCAAGTCTTTAGGAAATAAATGAGGTAAAAAGGTGAACGTGGTTTCTGGCAGCCAAGCGTAGCTCTTACGTTGGAAGTGTTCAACTTATGCAGCTAAAGTTCATAAACGGAACTTTCTCAACGATCAAATCTCTAGTAGAAAAACAAGACTGTTAGAGAAGTATGAAATTAATTATTTAATTTTATTGGGGACTCCTGTACGAAGCACTATCATAATATTTAACGATCATTATACAATTTATCAGAGAAAGAGAAAGAGAGAGAGAGAGAGAGAGAGAGAGAGAAGAGAGAGAGAGAGAGAGAGAGAGAGAGAGAGAGAGATAATAGTATATATAGTATAGTAAATAATATAGTATAACTATTAAATTATTAATTAACGTATAATATTAATATATATTAAGTATTA
>NW_012130071.1:3684498-3713361 GCF_000143395.1 Atta cephalotes
ANANANANANAANANAANAGAGAGAGAGAGAGAGAGAGAGAAAGAGAGAGAGAGAGAGAGAGAGAGAGAGATTCAAAAATATTCTATATGATCGAAAAATAATTATGTGTACAACTTATTTAATATTTTACTGATGTATTTAAAAAATTAGTAATCCAAAATAATTCTTTATATTCTATTTTAAGAGAAATTGCGGCTTTTCCATCCGGTTGGATTTTAACATGAGAACATATTTTTGTTTTAAAATGATTCTGAGTTAAAATGAGCTTTGTATAATACCATTATTTCAGAGTACGTGCTTAAAATTATGAATTGCAACTTGCCATCCGAAATGTAACCATACCAAGTATAACTAAACGCTTATCAGAAATACATACAGTCATATTCATGCACTTAAAATATTTTAAATAGCATGATTATTGACGCAGAATATCCGCGATGAAAGATATTGCTATAATTTTTTATTTTTTTATATTATCAAATTTCTACTTCCTATATAAAAAATTGTTTATGGAACTCCTGAAGGATTATTGTTGTAAGAATATTGCTAATAGACTGAGATAAAAGAAGACAGTGAAAAAGCTAAAGCGAAAGTTGGAATTATCAGAAGCGTACTTTCGCATCCGATCGTTTTACATGAAGTTTCTGCTCTCCATTCGGAGTAGATATTACACGATGCACATTTGCTCAGCGCCATTTATGAAATTGTATTAAAACAACTTTACCATATAGTGACATCGAAAGTAAATGGCAATAATAATACCGTGGTCATTTTCGATGTTTAAATAAAGCCGTCTAGTGAAGGTAGTTATTCCAATTTGTTAAAAATTCTGAATTTTTTTTTCTTGAAACACTTTGCAAATATGAGTTTGTTATCATGAAATACAATGTTTCCGTAATATTTTTCAGAGAAAGAGAAACTGTGAAGAAAGATAGAGGAGGAAAGAGAAACAAAAAAAGAGAGAGAGACATTTGTGTGCAGAGAATTATGCAATTAACTCTCAATTTAAAATCCTTTTAAGGTTTATTTCAATATTGAAGATTTATAATCTTTTATCTTTATTCTTGAAATGTAGTGCATGAAAATTTCTATAACTTTAATTGAAAATATCGATTATAAATATATTTTTTCTTTGGGAAAAATAACTGTGGCTTAATTGTTCAACGAATTCGTAGACAGAAGCGAGATTTCAGAATTATTCTCTTTGTGCTTAAAGTGGACTATACTTTATCAAAATTGCAAAATTATATTGCGTTTTATATTAATGGCTTAGCATGTCCAAAGCGTTAGTACATTATCGTAACATTATAATGAAAGCTATAATATCGACGGCGAGTAATATCGCGGAGGGACGATGATTATCGTCCTTCGCGCATACGATCTCGTAAATCCTAGGCCGATTTTACAGCCGCGCGTTTACGGTGTAAACTTGTTCGACGAACAAAGAGCCGACGGTGATGACGACAACGTCGACGACGTCCGTTCACGGTAGGAGTGGCACTGCGCTTTGCGCGGCTCCATAAAGCATTGTCAGCAGCAAGATCCCGGTCTTGACTAAAGTGAATATGTCGCTGACAAGGACGTACGGTCGTGTTATAGTCGAGGAAGGCGACGAGAGAAGTGGTATCCACATGCTAGTCACGATCCTCGTGGTTCGCTCGATTTTTCATTGCAGACTGCACTTGAAATATTGTTGCTTACTCGACGCGTCAACGTCGTTTGTTCACTTTGCTCCATGTAGACACGAATTAAAAGTATTAATTAAAATTAGCTTGAAGAATTATTTGTGTAGCTAAGAAGCGATGTATAACAATGCAAAGTTCTTCCTCGTTATTAATAAAATATCTTATAGTTTTTCATCGAGGCGATCGTATTTTTGATTTCTCACTTTCATCGTTTCTTTTATACATAATCCATGAACCAACAGCGCGAGTTGTTTCGCGAGAGAATCGTTGAGTTCTTTCTAAATTTTCAATCGGTTGTATCTTGCTCGTACAGTTTCGGAGGGAATTCAATGCTGTATACATGGCTGCATTTTTCATGCAATTTTCAGGTGTGGTGCAGGAGTCATGCGTCGCGCCTGACAGGTGGTTTTTGCACCTTGTCTGTCATGTGAAAAGGTCCGGGATGATATCATTCTAAGAGAACAAGTGACACTTTAGATAGAACGGCTTCTGTATGATAAAGAGAGATATATGTATGCCTTGTGCTCGTCTCACAGGCCTAACAAGGCCTGTATCAAATGCTCATTCCCTTTTTCTCGATTCCATCTACATCAAAGCGGACGACGAATTCTGTTTTTCGCATAAAACTCGACGAAATGTTATTCAAATTACTGTTTTATGATAAGTTTTATTTAATATAGATTAGATTATTTAATATAGATTTAGTGTAAGCAATTTATATATCGGAAATAAGCGAAATTTTAATTTATCAACACATATTTTTTGACACTTTTGTTTCCTATATTACTTGTGATGCTGTGTTGCGAAGAGTGTGACTTACAAATTTTGTTTCTTTGAGTGTTAAAATTAATTTTTTTATTAAATTAAAATTTCGCTATTGTTATTTATTATAAAAAAAATAATATTGATACTTGTGAGATTGCTCAACATCTCGCCTCAGAAACAGTTAATTTTTTAGTTAAATTCTCATTTGAGATTCGGGCATTATTTTTGGAAGTTTAATCATCAAATTAATCATCAAGTTCCTTTTTTAAACAAAAGTCAAATTTTCCTTTTTATTATTTTATGATAAGTTTATTTAATATAGATGTAGTGTAAGCAATTTATATTTACAAGATATTCTATATTGTGATAACAGATTTAGTCTTTATGGAAATGGTTCACTCACAAGAAATTACAAATTTTGTGCCTTTCATATTCAAGCAAATGTGAACATAATAGAATATTAATATACGCTTTGCGTTATATGGCATTGCACATGTATATGAAACTAATTTTTGCCTAAATTCATGAAATATACTTTTTGTAATTTTAAAATACATTATTAAAATATATTTAAATGTCATATTTTCTACGTATTGTATTTTATATATCCAAACAGAACAACAAGTCATTATGATATCAAAATGACTCCAAAATGATCTAAAAGTCATTTTTCAATCATTTCCGATTCATTTTGACATTATCGTGACTTGTTGTTCTGCTTGGATGCGCTTACAGTATGTAAACTATACATATTGCAATAGACATTATTAAAGTGTACATAAATATTAAACACCCATTACGGTACTAATATAAATTACAATTGGATGATAATATTATGAGGAGAATATCCATTACTCTGTTAAAAGCGAAAGGATTAAGGGACTAATTCTGTAACAAGCTGGCATGACTAATATCCGCGAACTCGACTCGCGTCGGCAATTATCACATCGATAATCTGGATAATTGCGTATCAATAATCTGAACTGTTGCATGTCGCTGCAAACGCGCGTTCCGTTTTAACGTAGTTAACGATTGTTTTAACACAAACGCAGCAACATCACGCGCATGTACCAACTGAATAACTGTATCATCTACGAAATCGCTTACCTTGCGCACGGTAAATTCAGTTTCACATGCCGCTCGAGCACACAGTCGTGTAGTTGATTTGCTCGACATATTTGAAAAAGAAGAAAAAAATGGGAAAGCGGAAACTAACCAGTCGATTTGTTACCATTCGCGCGAGTGAAAATCCCGTTTCATTCAATCGGTACTGCATACGAACCGAATTCGATGGAACGTTGACAGGAATGAAATCTGATTCTACGTGAACGACATTTTTGCGGACTGAATAAATGACGCGCGACGAATGCCTAGACAATCCTGTTCTGGGAGATTTAAGATCGATCCGGTATGCCAATTTCTCGTTGATAGAATATAGCACGACCCTTGGGATATTTGGGATAACAACTTTAAGTTCCGATCCGCCGCGTGTAACTGCTATGAATCTAGAATTTGCAATTTAAATGCGTGTATTCCGCCGCATCTCGCACCACTGTTCACCATAAATCACTGTTCATCATTTACTATTGCGGCCATACATAACTGGAAGTTACCATTTTTATCGGATCAATTTCTTTAAACGTTTGAAAAAATGAGAATTTTTACAATTATTTTTTTTAAATTATAATACGAAATATTTAAATCATAGCTACTGATAGATATTTAATATTATAAGTGAGAGAAAATGTGTTCCTTATATTTTATCATTTTTTTATCGCTTATTTCATAATAAGCTTGACATTCTTACAAAAATTTTAAATTTTTAATAAATTGTTATACTTAAAATCATAAAATGAAGAATAGAAAGATTTTTCTGCTTTTCTTATCTTTTCGTCTTCTCTTATTCTCTCGATCTCTTTTAACTTTTGTGTCTGCTTGTCTTGGTTTCGACGACGGTCGTAGCCTTTATCAGCTCTTCCACAGCGCTGAGAAGAACGATAACTGAGATCGACTTTTTAATTACCTATCCTCACGTTCCAGTTTCGTACTTTCATGAAGTTTTCTTCTCAGCATAGCCGAGAACGTTGAGTTTTCATTGTGTGTGTCACTGATAATAAATCTTATGGTTGTGGCGTAGAATTTTTCAGATAAACCTCAAACTCTCATTATTCTCTCATCTCAATTCGTATGTTCGTTGATGACATTATTCTGCGGAATTATTTGATAAATTAATGATACATTTTTCGTTTAACAATTTAACAATTTACATAATGATATAAGAATATAAGAATTTATACAAAGAATAAATTGTTCTTTTAAATTATATGTTTTAAATTATATATGTTGTAAAGGTTATTGCTTATTATTTTTTATTTTATTTATTGCAATAAAAAGAAATATTATTGTATTTATTATAAAAATTGACAAATTTAATCTTATTATTGAATTTTTAATTCTTAAAATGTCAGTAAACTAAAACATAGAAAAGTAAAATAAAAATTAACGTTAGAAATTAGCAGGCGAGAATTAGTAGATTCGTTAATTCAAACTCACTGTCTCACTATGATAATTGCGATTTGTCACGGCGAACGACAATATCGGATATCATTAATCTCTGGAAAATGCATTCTCATTAATCGATGAAAAAGATCAGTAATTCCCTGTTATATGGTAATCTGAATGGCTGATGCTTTACTGCTTAACTGCATAAACGATAAATTGTTAACAAGCACTTAAATATTATTGAAGTATTTTCTTGAAACTATGAACTCATTGCACGGTACTTTATTTACACATTTATATGAAAGCTTCCGTGTTTTACAATTATTTATTAAAAGCAAAAACAATGAAAATGTTTTCCCTTATGAAGCAAAATTAATTTTGATGAAGCATAATTTTCTAAATTATATTGTTACAAAGCAATTAGATTTATAACAATAATATAATCGAGAAAAATATTATATTAAGATTAATAAAAACTTTTCAATTTAACAGCATGTTGTATTATTTTAAAAAATACATATATATATTTATTGATCTATCTAACTACATCAGGGATGGTATTATGTAACATATGCATAAAAATGCAGAAAGGAAACTTGCATGCGGATGTTACTTTTTTCCATCTGTGACACCTTCACGAAAAATAGCAATCATCGTAATTAATTTTATATTAGCGTTGTGCATTGCATTTTAATCTCAACAACTATCGCTTTTCTCTGTGCACAATTTACATAACTTCTAAAACGTATTCGCTTTTATGCAGAACAAACACATACTGAAATGTGCAAATTATAGTCACGTTGAGTTTTAATCTTTATCTCTAAATATAAAGACATACATTAGTACTAATATATAATTATATATCACTTGTATTACTATATAACTAAATTATTACATAATTTCAACACAACTTTTTATATATATTACTTTAAATACGAAGCGCCATCACGGTCTGAGTCTCGGTAATCTAAAGGACTGTAGAATGCAAGAGATCCAGTTCGATTCCCGGCTGAGGCAATATTTTTCGCAATAAGATTATTACAGATTTTTAAGATTAAATTTGAGAAATTTGGGGGATTATTAATATTTCAAATCGATTGCGTTGAAAGTCCGACAACCATCGGCAATTATAATTTCTGAAATTAATGCATTTAAATGAATATATATAATAGTTCAACAATCTTAACATTCAGACCGTAGTTGCACTTCGATACATTTAAAAGTAATGTATCTAACATAAACAGTATTATTTCCAATCTTATTGTCTTTTATATCTTTTTTTATTTATTATTAGCTTTTATTTATTCACAGATAACAAACATTTTTATAATATTTTTATCAACTTATTTTACCGTGTTATAAATGATTTTTTTCAATTAAGCCCGCATTTGTTTCTCGATGTACAAATTTAATCCGAAGGCAAATATAATATTTTTACATCGCAATATTTCTCCAATCTCAATACCAGATGTTTGTTGGTTACATAAAATGAGCGTGAAAAAGATCATTTTGCGTATGCTGATCTTCCAACATCGTCGTGCAAGAAGGACATTAAGCGGCACGTCTCTCTCGTTTTCCCATGCCGAAAAATTATTCTAAGTGCTGACCTAAGTGTTTCGCCTAAGTAGATTACTTGGACCTATAAACATGCCGCAAGCGATGAAAAATCCCGTACAGCATGTTATGCAAATCGTGTATCTGCATGGAAAAGACGTCACGTCGTTAAATTTGAGTATGACGCTTGACATCGATTTAAAATCGATTATGGCACTCGCGTCCGTGATCAAGGATGCCACAAGTGAAAAAACTGAATTTTTCGTATGGATTGTTCGTGATGAAATGCTTTTTTGTACTTGATCTTGATCAAATATGAAAAATGAAACTAGAAGCATTATGTTTATCGAATAATTCTTGAGAAATATTATTGCATTATTTTTGATGACGCCTTTCTTTGAATTTTTTACTGCATATTATTTTTAAAATACATTAATTATTAATGAATAACAATTTGATTTATTATTTATAATTGATGCATACACATTACAAATTTTATACCTTATTTAATTTTAATTTTTTAATTACTTTTTACAATACTTACAAATATTAAAAACAATAATAATTTAAAAGTATAAGTATGATGTAATTTCATATTAAAATTATAAATTTTGCATTTTTTATAATTCTCAGCATTATTATGTCGTATTTTTTCTCCGAACATATTTATTATATATTTATATTTATTATTTTTTTATTCAATTAATATAATATGTTATTTTACATTTTATTTAGCATTCTGTTTATATTTTATTTAACAATTTTAATTATCGTGTACGAAATTTTACATGACGAAATAATCAAAAACTTGTTTTTAGTTTTTGTTAATTTATTAATGTCTGCATAATTTTATGTGCGTATATTTATGTATTTCAATTTATTTATTAACGAAGAATATGAAAAAAATTACTAATGTATTTACAAAATTAATATAAATGCCGTTATAATTCTATTTTTTAATTTATTGGACAAATCACATCGTTTTAATATAATTTTAATTGTAACAATAGTAAGTTGGTTTAAATTAAAAAACGAGTTCTCATCGAACGTACTCATTTTTTACAATCCCTTATTATACAAATCTTGTTATACAATCAATATAATCAATACAATCAATACAATTATTTGTTACACAATCCATTGTCTTATCCTTATTTGTTGATATTTATTGTATTCCTTGTCTTATTGTTAGTAAACATTCACTTCGTAGAATACAATTAATTCAAAACTGCTGTTTTTGTTTCTCATACTGCATCAAAAAATATGATAGGCCTGTCTAATTTGAGCTCCGGAGCCAAAATGCAAAATCATTGACATAAAAAAATTCAATGTGGGTAAGATTTCGGGGACTGTAAAGTGTTAATACGCATCTAAGTAACACTTATCAACAGTCTATAGCTTCTAAAATCTTATTCACATTGAATTTTTTTACGTGGATAGTTTTGTGTGAATAGTTTTGGCTCCAGAGCTCAAATTGGACAGGCCTGAAAATATGATTATATTTCTCCATTTTTCCAGAATGACTCTATCTATTAACACTTCATTCTCCATTTTTGTTGCTTGATTTACAAGATTCTCCTCTCAAATACTATATATTCGTAAATTGCTATACTTTAATATTGATTCGTATTCAAGCCTGTCTGTTAATATGCGCTACCAAGATCTGTTTTCTTGCTTTCCTCATCGCACGATAATTTTAGTCCTCCTTTTCTTATACAGCCTTCAAATTTTTCAATCTTGACATTCGTTCAAAATCATCTTCCTTAGCGTCTATAACTCATTTCATGATCGTTCCATTACAAATAACTTATTGTTATCTCTACTTTATGTATCTTCTATTAACTGGTTTTATCAATCAAATATAGTTTATATTTCAAGATAATTATTCTTTTTTCTTTCATATGCTATGTGTTGTACTTGGTTCAACGGCATAATCAAGATGTTATTTTTGATTTGAATCTGCGACACGTAGCGGAATTTGTATTTTAAAGGTTTAAGCTTTATTTCATATTTTGCATGTACTATGATCAAAATTCAAAGTTATGTTAAGGATATATACAAAGTTCATTATTATTTATATTTCCTGCAGGCTTATGTTTTCATATATAATTAAGTGTACTCTTTTTCAATTAGGCGACGCATTACATCAGTTATTATGTTGTAGCTTCCTCTATTGTGCGCTTTGATTTTTGGCTTCATGCGATTATCATTACATGTAATGTTTTTCTCACATACATGTAAATTGACTTACGTATTTATATTTTATTTATAATCCTTACTCACAATAAATTTTATTATTATTGTTATTATCTTAATAAGAAACTAGTACATGATATATTTGTCAATTAAATTGGTAAGAGGCATTAAAGTGAATTTATGAAGTTTGCGTTCTTATGAATAGTTGCAATTATTTGCGTCTTACCCTTTGTAATAATCATTTCTCCTTCTTTTCTAACTAATTTTTGCTGATTGAAGATAGTTGGCAAAAATAGTGTTACTGCGGTTAAACCAGATTAATTGCTAATGACTCTGACGAATCAAAGGTTATCGCCGACGGCCATCAAACTAATCCCAGCGAAGCTAGTCCAGATTTTTACTTAACGTTTTTCGCTCTCGCCGTTTCATTTTAATGAAATGGAACGGAAACAATTGTTAAGATAATACCATGTTCTATTAATCCTTTCTGCTATTTTGAATAATTTCAGTCATTAAATCTCAACTAAAGGAATATTTTCTTATAATATATTTTCTTTCTTAATTAAGACATGGTGCATCTTATATACATCTAGATGAAACAATAATACAATAGGAAAGATTTTTTATTTCTCGCTTCCCCTCCCTCCTCCCCCTCCCTCTCTCTCTCTCTCTCTTTCTCTGGCTAGAAAAAATATTTGACTTACAAATAATACTTAAGAAAATTATAAAATATTTGATAGTATTTATTGTTTATGTCTTATTTTGATGTATTTATTATTCTTGTCTTAATGAATGAAACATTTATAAAATATAGATGACGTTATACATATACATTAATTTTTCATTTATAAAATTTACTTTAATTTATTTATTTAATTTATTTTGTTTTTTACTGGCACTTTCATTTTTACAAAGTATACTTCATATATTCTTGCATGTTTTATTCTCATTTGATTTTCCATTTATTCATTATTTTGCTAATCCATTCGTTCGCCATTTACTCACAATTATAGCCAGTCACAGAAAGGTTGCAACACTTTTTTCGATGGGTTTCGGGCTTGCTCATCGAGGGCTTGATTCTTATTTATAGATTTAATTATTTACATTCAATCGCTTTATGAGCAAGGCTGAGTTCGGAAAACCATCGAAAAAGAAATGTTGCAATCTTTCTGTGACTGGCTGTACATTCACAGGCCCAAATATAATATAATTGTTTTGAATTCCGATGGGACTCGTAGCATGCAGCACTGCAATATTAAAATAATCGATTGTTTCGTTTTATCTCGTACATTGGCTGCGTATCAAAACGATACCCACGAGTTACATCGGCCGATTTTCCATTTAATCCTAGAAGCTGATTTAACGGGTGTACATTTGTTACGGGCATTAGGCGCGCTCATTATTTATCTCGGACCGATAAATTCCGCCGCGGAAGCGGGTGTTTAATTTTACACGCGTCCGAGAGCAATAATTGGAGGATGAAAAAGCCCCTACAGACAATTATTCGCGCGTATTTATCGGAAACGAATAAGCCATCGAAAGATTCCAAAATATGAGTTTACAATGCTTTATTGATTAGGAGTAATGCCATTATCGAGAAATTAATTTTGGCTCTGCAAACGTGACAATAGCAGAGTTACAATTTTAATTGTATTTGTAGCGCGAGAATCGCTCTTACAATCTACAATATTGTTCTACATTTTTCAAGAGTTGGAATTTGTGTTTGTTCTGTTTCTTTTAAGAATAAATGGAATTTAATTGAAATTGAACCGTGAACGTAATTGTCATTGAAGGAAATTTTCACATTTTATAAAATATGCAAGAAACGTTGATAATTAAACTTCCACTGCGTTGGAATCACTCTGTCAGTTCAAATATAATTTATGTCCAACATAAATTATGCTACTAAAGTAACTCGATAATTAGAACGTAATAGTATCATAATGCGTCAGAAACGTACCTCACGATTAATTAATGCGTTATTAAATTGCAATGCCGAATAATTCACGATTACAATCGCATTACAATTGTGCAAATGTATGTATATATGTGTGTGCGTGTGCGTGCGTGCATGCGTGCGTGCGCGCGCGTGCACGCGCGCGTGTGTGTGTGTGTGTGTGTGCGTGCGTGTGTGCGTGTATATATGTGTGTATGTATGTATGTATGCGCTTGGCATAAAAGTGTCATGTATATTAATGATTGTGTTTACCGACCTATTATTAATAGTCATTCAACTTGAAATTAAGGACAATAATGTAGACTAATTTATCTTTCCAAGAAACGTAATTTCTAAATTAATGTTTCCGTGTTGTACAATTATTAATAAATTATTTTCATCACTTTTCGCGCAGAATCACTGAATAAAATCGTTATAGTCATTCTTTTATTATTTTTTTTATTCTAAACTCTTTAGCTATGCGAACCGACTTCCGTGTAAAATATGTAAAAATTAGTAATCATAAATATATTTATAATATTGTCATGATAAGATCATCATGAACGAAGCGGTTCGTGAATTCTCCTCTTTTTAGAAGCAATTTGGGATTTGGGAAACAAATAGGGATTTTGCGGTTCAATGTTCACACATTCAGATCTTATTCGAAATTTCGATGTGATATTTTTTTCTAAATTTCTTTCCGTTGGTGAACAGTAACATCCGATTGGCGACACATTGAGCGCTGCTTGTGCACCGCAGGGATTTCCTTTGGAAATTATAACGTGAATAATTTGTCGCAATATGCAACGTTTGTTGCGCCAACTCTGAAATACTTCTTTTTGGATGCATTTTGATTCGTCCGCTTTTTAAAAACGTCTCCAAAGATTCTGATCTGTCAACTTTAACTTTTGCTTAAGTTATGATTGTATGGAGCAAATATTCGTATTTCGAGGGAGGAAATCATTTCTGTTTTGAATTATACAAGCTTGAATTATTCAATAATATACATATTTCACAAATTGAGGGTTGTATTATATATACATGTATATATTACGGTTATACTTTGAAATATTCATTAAATACAAATTGGAGGAAATTAGATTATTGCTTATAATAAAATATTGACTAGAAACCTGTGAAGTTTAATGTTAATTGATTCTGCAATATATACTTAAGAGAGATTTTGCCTTTCAATTAATATAAAATATAATAATTAAATTATGTGTGTAAATTAGGACATCAGAAAGATAATTTAATTAAGTAATATTTACAATGTTACATAATCATATAAGAAATATTTCGGAATGATTTCGAGCTATGGCTAGCTGTGCGCTAAGTGGCGGAAAAATACGTGAAACCTTGCCAAGTAGAAATTATTTTTCTGCAGACGCCAGGGAACCTGCTCACTTGGGTATTCTGTCAGAATTAACTGATAAAATTTCTTTCTATCTATTTTCTGAGCGTCAGCTATATTTCTTGAGTAATAATCTGTAAATAACGAGTCGGCCATATGCGATGGTTTCCTGTCATCATTTCAGTGAAATCAGCAGTTAAAATACGATTTTACTCTTGCGAACAATGAAATAATAAGAAATTGTCAAAATATTTGATGTCGAGCAATAAAAAAGCTTCGAAAGATAGTGTTACCCATTTAACTTTCACCGAGGAAATGCTCCCTTTGAATGCGTCAAGGATTTCATAGATTAACAAAGAGTATTGCTTGCTTATATATCCTCCTTCTCAAATCGCTCATTTCTTCTCGAGGGAACTGAAATTGCTCGCAAGAGAAAACTTCCATTTCAACTTTCGTTAAAGCACGCCGAACTTTTGTCTGGAAACATTGTCGATGAAGGAGGTGCGATTCACCAGACGATAGCATTTAACTTTTTGCGTGTGAAAGGTATGCTTTCACATGCATTGTTGTACATACGCTCTGATTGATGCATGTACGAGAGGAATTCCGGAAGTTGAGCTGGACGTTGGTGTTCCGGAAATGTCGTCTCTTGCTCCACTGTCCAGTCTATGACCGGAATCGAGCCTTGAATGTTAGCTCTTCCTGCGCGAATTTATCATCCCGAATCCCTGAAGACCAGAGAGGATTTCCCATCGTACCCTTTCGACTCACGATAATGCGAATCGCCTCGAGCGAATGGATTAAGTTAGTTTGCACGATCCGATTTTTCACATGAATCACAAAGAAAATCGACAGATCGAAGATATATATACAAGTGATTTGTTTGAAGAAGTAAAGAATATCTACAAACATGAACTGAAACAAATAGGATAACTTCGGTATATACGGCTAATAAAAACTTAATTTATTTATTGTACTATTTAACTTTAAGTTACCACACTTCAGTCACGGTTATACTATTATTATGCGAATTTGGCTTTTCCATTTTTCATCACATGTAACTTTGAAATGAAAAAAGCAAAAGTAATTCAATTATATAGTTTTTTGGAATAATAATAAAAATTTTCCTGGAAAATACTGATAATAATAAAGTTAAGCAAGAACAATATTTTATTGCAAGAAATTGTCATCATCAATTAAGAAAACAATAAATTGAAAAGTGAATTTTTTTTCAAAAATTACTGGGGACAAATTCGCATTAGTATGATAACTGAGGATTAAGTATATAGTGAATGAATTATATCAGTAAAAACTTTGTACTATCTA
Source organism: Atta cephalotes (assembly GCF_000143395.1). NCBI lineage: Eukaryota > Metazoa > Arthropoda > Insecta > Hymenoptera > Formicidae > Atta > Atta cephalotes. The sequence goes on from NW_012130071.1 coordinate 3,697,818, forward strand.
CTACTGTGAAGAAAATGTTAGAAATCCAAAGTTATTCTATATTAAAAAATGAACTTTTTAAAATCCTTGTATTTTGTTTCCCGTAAGGATAGGATATACGGCTACTCATGGGAGAGAGGTGGGATATACAACTGAAAAATTTACAAATAATTCTTATAAATAAGACGTAAAATGATACAATAACTTATAAAATATGTTTACAAAGTTTTATTAAGCAATAAAGGATGATAAATATGTATATGAAGTAATAGATAATAATTACAATCTTTTTACATTTTATTACAAGTGTTATTATGACGTGCGGTATATATTTCGTGTAATGCATTTATTACATTTAGGGCACTGAATTCAATCTGCGTACTTTGTATGGTTTGAGCATAAATCCCGTTTGCCAAAAATGCCGTATATCCCTCCCCCCTCTAAACAGATGGGATATACAAGAAATCAAGCTGAACAAAAAATATAGAGCTAAGCACTTGTTTACTATACATCATTCTTTACTATCCCTTAGGCTTATGTACCACCAAATAACCTTAAGCCTTTTGCAATCTTACAATAATCATTTTAATAGATGTGATTATGATATACAGTTGTGCTATTCAGTACATTGACAAATCGATTCAATTGACAATAATTTAATATTAATATTAATAGAAGGAAACTGAAATCATAGTACAATACTAATATAATTTAAACAAAACATATAACAAAATAGTTGCGTGCATATTATCCCTACTCTTTCTACTTTTCTGACTTCTATGATATAAATTCTCGCGTGGCGTAAATATCGAAGTTACTCATAATAAACTCTAATACAATAAACGTAAAAATATATTTGCTGATCAGTAAATATATTTTTATAACAGTATATTAATTTATAATACTGTTAAATTCAGAATGTTATTTCCAATTTGAGTTATTTCAGGTCGCCACTGCTTCTACCTAATATATCGTTAATTAAACTAAAATAATAGAATTAAACAGTTTAAGAAAAATGTGTATTAAATGTGAGATTCAAATTTAGTTTATTATTTACTAAATGCATACATCAATATGGACGTTGCTTACTTTGAAACTAACCATAGAAATGAATTGATTTGCATTTTGAGATACATGAAAATTAAAAATAACAAAATGATAATTAATTCAGGGGATTGAATTACCATTTCTTTTTTAATATTTAACAATGCGTAACATTAAATTCTCGTTATTGCATGCTGACTTGACTATTTAATATTAACTATGACTATTTAATATTGTTATATTCTTTGTTATTTGTTACACTCTTACATCAAGTGTAAGATGTTTAAACTTTTTAATTAGTCTATAATTAATAATAAAAAATACGATACAAATGATTAAAAAATGATTTAAAAAAGGAATATTCATTATGTATGAGATATTATTCCTTTTTTAAATTAAAGAATGAAAAATCTCTGGAAATAGTATGGCAGCAGCACTGACATAAAAAAGGTTAGGAACGTTTTAGATAATGTAACATTACTCGATGGATTGGAAATCGGAAATCCATGGATAAACTCTAACGCGAGTGGCTTCGATCTCTTCCATGCAAGCCACGCCGGGTTTCGTCTTTTTTTTCAATCGATTCCGGCGGAAGATCTTCGAAAAGTATCTGCAGATCTTCCGCAAGCGAGGGTGGTTCCCAGGGAACGCAAGGATCTGTCATAACGACCATACGACACACCTTTCTTGCCTTTCGTGCAGTAAGGACCCTCTTCGTGACCTCCTTGGCAAAATCTTCCTTATCCCTTCCCGATCCTCTTGGGGTGTCTTGAGATTTTTCTGCTATTGCAGCACTGTATGGAATATCATCGCTGAATTATCGGTAGTCAAATGTTGGACGGTGAAAAATTCAATTTTTGAGTCTACAGATTGAAATGATAGAAGCTCGATGGAGATATTCTACTCTTACAGAGATATGTTTGCTTCTAAGTGTAAATATTGTCTCTGTTTTTTACGATTCATTGTTGAATATTAGTAATAAATATAATATTCGGAATAATCAGTGAATTTAAATTAAAAAATTGTATTTAAATAAAGTGAAAGATAAAGAAAATTAAAAAGCTTTTGGAATACAGTTCGACAAAGATAAAATCTTCTGAAAATAAAATTCTAAAGATAAATCAGTTGAAGTCCAATTCCGAAAAACCTAAAACCGGAACTAACCTGCTTTTCAAAGCTTTCTTGGTGAGTTTCCTTGCCATATTGGCTTCTTGGATCTCCTTTTTAGCTTTCTTCACATCTTCCGTCATGTCGGCGAATTCCTCAAGCGGTACTATCATCTTTTGAAGGAAACGAATTTTTTCTTCTGTACTGTACTTTCTAGTCAGCTCTCTACGCTTATAAACGCGCAAAAATTCCGTCCAGCATTCTCTTTTCTTCCGTCTCATTTTGTCCTTGATTGACGATTTCGCTCTGATGTCATCCTTCGCTCTCATTCTCTCGTCGATCTCGCCCCATTTTTCATGATCTTTGATTGTTCGATCTGTAAACCTAAGATCGAAAATTCAATATATCCTTTTCTTGTAGATTTTAGAGTCAAGGAAGAAAGAAAGATGACAGTTGGATCAGAATAAGTTAAAGCAAAAATCATTCAAATTCTAGTGACATCAGGAAATTTCAAAAGTTACTAAGATTCTATCAATCTTAACAAAATCGAGATTTTCAAGTTTTTCTATCTGATATGTTAACTTTTTTTATTAGAATATAATACGGAATGTATAACAATAATAATAAAATAAAAAAAGTACTTTGCACGCACGCGTGCGTTATAAAATAAATACAAAATTAATAAAAAGTTTACATATTATTAATATATAGAATGTCTATTATAAATATAGAATTAATATACTTATATAATTGTTAAATATTAATTAATTTTAGATTAATTATGAAGCAGCATAATATACAAACAAATTAAAAAAAGAAGAATAGAGAAAGAGAGAGAGAGAGAGAGGTATTTTTATATAATACATATAATATTTTTATATATTACATAAGTATAAAGTCAATCAACATGTTGAAAACTTCCTTTATTAATAACATTTTTATAGAAAATTTTCTTTATTAATAATATTTTTATAGAAAATATTCTTCTAATTAAAAAATAAGGAACATTTATATTCATCTTGTTAAATTGCACGTCATACCTAGTTTTTCTAAATACAGTTCTGCGGCAGCAAATGTCAGGTTTGCAAATAACTTTACATGGCTTCGTCAACCTGAAAATGACGGGCTTTGGTCGTTTTTTCCGCACCTTCTTTCTACGCTTTCTCTTGCTAATTTCCTGCATAGGAGATTCTACAATCGCTTTCACCAACGAAGGCAAGGGCTCTTCCGCCAACAAAGGCAAGGGCTCTTCCGCCATTGCTTTCTCCTGTTCAACGTCTTGCGCTATTTCCGCCTTAGAAATTTCGATGGTCTTGGTTTTCTTTGGATATTTTTCTCGCTCTTTGACTAATATTTTCTTGGGTGATATTTTCGTCTTGAGTCCTGTTGCTTCATCTATCAGCGAATTCTTTTCGATTTTCCGACTGATTTTTTTCATACGACTCACTTTCAAAGGTAAAGTATCTAAATCCTCAATATCTTCATATTTTTGTTTTTCCTACGAGATCCAGAAATATGGTATAGATTGAATCAACAGTAAAATAAATCCAATTGTTTATTTGTCTGTGTGCGTTCAATTATTTCAACGATATTAGATGCGGCTGTATAGGATATATGTATGTTAAAATTTGTTATGTCTTAGACATAATTTTTTGTATTGCTATCGTAATTGCTAGTAATTTTTGTTACACATAAAAGTACCTTTATTTAGATCTAAAATAGTTAAAACTTAAAAATGAGGGATAACGTAGGTATATGGTGTCGCTGCACTTATCTTAATGTCGAGATACTATCGTGTCTCCTAATTAAAGTTTCAAACAAATTATAAATAATCGCTTGAATACAATCTTTTTAATAATGATATTCAAATTTGAGATAAAAAATTGTAGCAATGAAAAATAGAAGATAATAGCAATGGATGAAAACACAGCGATAACCTGCGAACCTTTTGATATCTTTGAAAATGATATCAAACCGTGAAAGCCTAAAAAGCGCGTTATCAGATAAAATTTTTCAAAAATAATAATGATTGATTTAATAAATATTAAGTCAATCATTTTTCTGATTTGATATAAAATTATTAATAGTTATATATAATTCGAAAATGTTATGAATTTATATCTAACAGCTATATTAAATTTTGTCAAGCATAATTATTATTTAGCGACATTTCGCGCGACAGTACATGGGCGATAAATCACACCGAAGAGTAAAAGGTCGCAGTCGAATGAAAGATAGATGAAATATTACAAAAGTTCTCTAATATATTGCGGTTAGCTGACCGCGAGTGTGATATATTAGAAATTTTATTAAACCCTGAAAATAAAACGTTGGAAGAAGAATATAGTGTAAAATTAAATATATTCAAACGACACACAACTTTTTATGCTAAATTTAAACACAAAGTACAATATCTTTATGGAAATTTAACTGAACAACTTTTTTAATTTTTTATTGTTATTCAAAAGTTATTAAACTCTATTTCTGGTTAAATCGAAATTTTAATTTGAAATATATTTTGATCAAAAAATGATATTTATTATTAGATATATGATATTTTAAGTATTATCGAATGTTTATTTTAATATTACCGTTTTTACAATCTCAAAAAATTTGTCTTCCACTTCTTGAAGTTCGGGAAACTCATCTTTAAGTTTTCTCTTGAATATAATTCTAGTTCTCTCTCGTGGTTCTTTTAACTTTTCTTTTTCAATCTTTTGTTTATTACGATCGTTTATTAATCGTTTATTCTTCTTTCTTTCTCTCGAATTCATCAACGTTTCCTCTATGGTAGTTTTCGCTAATTTGATTTCTTTCATACGCGTGTCTATTGCTTTTACGAAACGAGTACATCTCTCCAGATACTGGCGTCAGATAAATGCAATGAATATCACGTTCATTTTTATTTCTCTTTTTAACTAATGTTTTTATTAAATTTAATTTATAATATGACGAAATTAAATCCATAATATAATGAATTTTAAATAATAATTATTTAAATGAAAGATTAATTTGGTTACATTTTTGTCGAATAAAGAATGTTATCAGATATCGTTATATCTCATAATATTATTTCAGAGATTTTTTTAACTTCTGTCTGTTGCATGCTGTTAATAAATTTTATGTGCAATATTATAAAAAGACAAATTGCCGATACTCACCGACGTAAAATCGTTCCTGTCATTTTTATCAAACGAATATAGCGCTTCCGTCAACTCGACGAGATAAACATTGCCAGCAGAATTTCCGACGGCCAGTAAAGACCCCATCTCGTGTGACGCGACCGCAGTTAATTTTTGCTCGCATAGTTTTACTGACAAGATTGGTTCTTGTAGTCTTATTAGAAGATCCCATACATCCAGCACGCCAACACGCGTCGCTACGTAAAATATAGAATGTCTTGTTTTGTTCCAGCAGCCACATTGTGGGCCTTCTGTTATAAATCTAAAGATTCAGATAATTATATGAAAATCTTAGATTTTATCAGATTATGTTCAATTAATGTGTTCTATCCTAATTGACAAACAATTGCAATAAGTGATTTCATTTCTATTGCCATAAGAATTGATTCTATATTTTAGGATATAAAAAATTATTCGCCTATTTATGATTATTTCAGTACACTGAGAAAAAAAATGTAGATTTTAATAAATATTTATTCGAATAGTGTCAGTTGAATATTTTTTTGGTACAAGAACTATTAATTTGATTTACCTATTATTATAATTTATTTAACAAATATTTATTTTTCGCAAATAAATGTTATATTAGTACAATTTAAACAATTATTTATTAAAATTTAGTACATTTTTCTCTTAGTGTACTGAAATAATCATAAATGAGCAAATAATTTTTAAATTATTAATTTCATATGAATGTTTTAATATTAAATATCAATTATCTTAGATCTCTAACGTCTTAATCATCTGTATCAATAATTACTTATCGCAATAAGCGATATATTATAGACTTATATTTCGCTAATAAAATGAATCATGTAATGATAAATAATATATTTTCAAAGTTTGCGATTTATGGCTTTGGTTGAATAATTAATAATTTTTAATGTTTGAAAATATAAGTACATAGCATTGAATTATTAAACGGAAACATATATATTTTTTTATTAAGCATTTTTGGAGTCATTAAATACTGAAGTGTTATCACATTTTTCTAATTATTTGTTGTTATTATTTCTTGTTGGTTTTAATAATATTTTTGCAAATATTTCTTTGAATGTTTCGTTTTAAATGGAAGAAAAAAAATACCTCGTTGATATAAGACTACTGTCCTTAGTGTCTTCCGCCCAAATGCGAACTGTGCAGTCGCCTATAGTTAGAAAGATTTTCGGATTGAAGCCACTGCGATCGACGGAAAGAATTGGGCCGTAATGAGCATTGAATCTCAAGGCCATTTTCTCGGCCGGTGTTCTCGATTTTTTTGATCCACTGATCACGATGCCGTTTTCCAAACCAAACATGAACTTCGTGCCTACGCTGGATTCGTAGTCGCCTGATGAAACTCCAATTGCTCGATCTATCTTCTGCTCATTTGGCGTCTGAAGATCGAACACGAGAACTTCGGTTGGTTCACGCAACTTCCTGATGTCCCACCACATAGCACGGCCGTCCGAAGAACCCGAGAAAAACTCCGTATTACTCTTCGTGGCGATCCACTTTACTACTGTCACGCAATCCCTTCACGCAAAAATACAGGATTTTTATACACGTTATTTAAAAAGTATGATATATTAATATTTCACAAAAGAAATTTGATTATATCTCTTTATTAATTTAATTATATTCTTTTATATCATATAATTATTTCAAGGAAAAAGCAAATATCTTTCTCATATATAATGTCGCTGCATTTTTCACAGATAAAACGAAATAAAAAAAAAAGATGATTGGAGTCGTTGTTTCAAACGTGATATTAAAAGAAAAATCACGTACGACATGACAAATGTCATTTAAAAAATGTAACGAAACTTAATTGAGAGTGGAAACGCGACAAAAATAACATTTTAATCATTCATCATTTTGTCGCGCGAGCGCGAAATACGCTTTAGACCGACCAAGACCGGGGCACTTTGGTACTGAATTATGAAATCCAAAGTTCCGACGTCGCACCCAGGCATGTTCACGTCTAGATTACCTATGACTGAATTGACGATGAGACATTTGAACCGGAGTGCTGCCAGTCCTGATGTCCCAGCTGCAAACTTGGCCTGACACCAAGCCACTAACAAGTATGGAAGGATCTCGGGGATTAAACTCGCTGACCACCGTGGCAAATGGAGCCTCCAGTGCTATCCATGGCTTATTTGGATTGTCTATCATATGTTTTTCGAATATTCAGATCCGTCATTTCGCGACATTTCGGTTGACGATCGTACAAACAAATGGAAAAACATAGCGTTATTTTTAAAAGATTAAAAAGTTACGCTTGTGAAATTCGATTTTATGCCATTAGAGCCGTATCGTTAAAAAATACATACGTTGAATAAAGTGTAGCTACATTTCCGATACGCGAGAAATGCAATATCGTTGGATTTTCATGCCTGATTTACTCGTACGTGTTGTTTAGCTAGTATTTCACTCGTTATAGTAAGATGATTGTAATTGCTGGCATAAAAACATTGCATGTTTCTCGTTCAATGAATCAGTAACAATGTATTGTTGCTTGATTGATCAACATTTTATCAAATGAAAGTGTAATATTGAAAGTGTAATATAAAGAAAATTGGCATATTCGATCGCTAAAACTGCATTCCATGTATAACTTTTTAATTTAACTTTGCGTCGAGATGAGAAGGAAACGTCTGTTTCTCATATAAAAAAGTTACGATATATCAGTAATTTCTATTGTAATAAATTTAATAATATACATTTAATTTATTTTTATCATAATGGAATTATATCGACAAATATTTTCCATACATTTTTTGTTGTAAAATTTACGTTATTTAGCGCAATAAAAATTTGAGGCTATGTTTTGTTGGGTGATTGTCGAAAAGAAGCTCTTAATGTACAAAAAATCGCATGAATTTTCGTGAAATGAGATTGTTATTTATCGAAGAAATTTGCGTGCAGTAAAAAAATGGCCGTTACTAAACACGCTGATGCAGGTTAAGGGCGGGAATTTATTGCGGACGTTGTGCAACCATAATCAAGTGCGCCGTCTAAATGCAGTCAAGGCTTTTACGCGCTTTTTCCACCTACCAATTTGCCAGATATACGCAATGTTGCTGTAATCTGGCTCGATTCCAAAGAAACAGTATGAGACCACCATTTTACTGCCTTCGTCTGGCGACCAAGAAATATTGTTCACCGATCTCACCGGCGTTTGAGGATCCTCGTAGACGTTCACTGTCCTGAAATAAAATTCCAGACTGTTACTGACTTTGTTACAGTATAAAATAATATCTTTTAACGTGATAATAATACCATTAAAATAATATCTATATAAAATGTGTCTGACATAAAAATATGGGATTTTAATATTTTGAAAAATAATATGAATTTCTCATTCTGCAAGTGGATGATGAACTTTGTAATATATATAAATCCTTTTGGTATTAATATATTGTATTTGATAAATGTATTACCGCGATAACCTAGTTTACATCGTGGAAATTCTCTGTATTATTTCCATCTCCGTTTTTATCGTACATGCCCTAATTTCCATCTATTAATTTTAATATTAAATTTGATGCGTATTATTTTACCTTACATTTACATTTATCTTATTAAAAAATGCACTTTTAAAAGAAGAAAAAATAAATTATTATTTCGGCGATATTTTTTTCAAAGTAGTTAAATTATTAAATAGTATAAAGCCGTCTACAGTTTCCGCATGCAAAAATCGTTAAAGTTTAAAACAGAGAAAAGCAAATTTAGCGGTAGGATGCATAATTCATTCGCGTCCACTACGACTTCGAAATCCTGACATATGTTCGGATACCTTCGGGCTCGGCCCGGGTTTAAATTTTAAATCTTTTGATGGTCGAACCAACGTAGTCATTCTTGTCCTCCACGAATATATACATTTTAAAATTGTCCATCTGAAATCGCACGAAGTTCTATGCGTGATATCGACGTATTATATGACAATGGAAACTCATCTATTCAGATCTCTTTAACTCATTGAATTGTTTACGATTGATTACGGCCACATTTGTCAATACTTTTAATAAATATTTTATACATTTTACTATATTATTTTGCTTCACATTAACAATATCAATATATGTATGAATGAATCACAATTTATTTATAAGCTTTGTACATAAAGTATAAATTAATTATGACAAAATTAAATTTTCACCTGAGACCACGAGGTTTCACTAATTCTGTAGGAATTATATCGTCGAAATAGTGTTCGTATATATTAAGTGCGCCATTCTGAAGGACATTGTGCTCCATTTTCTGTGAGAAAAAAAACAATAATGTGTTTTTATATTTTCTGTAATAAGATGTAGTATCAATATCTAGAATCATGCAATTAATCTAGAAATTAATTATTAATTATTAATTTTTAAGTTTAATATCCCTTTAGAATTTTAATTAAATAAATTTTATCTTAATAATACACAAATGTTTTCGATAATTTATTTAATATACTTGAAATAAATTCATCAATTTCGGCCCCCAATCTTCCTCCTTTTCGACTCGTCTGCGAAATCTTGTTGTAACTTCCTCGTCTTTCGGATTGATTTCCTTCGGCCAACCACCCTCGAAGTGAAACATTCCACTACTCTTCGTCTGGATGCTGACAGTTTGGGCCTGGAATTCCATAGGAATGATTGCTAGGACGGTAATGTGAAATTCCACGGACTTGAGCGCTGGATTGCGTGTGTTCTGACAACTCTATTTCCAGTTGTTCCTCTCATTTCTTAACACAATAAAATAAAATTAATGATAAAATAAACGCGAAAATTTATGATTATTTGGAATGGCTTTTTATATCTTATATTTCTAGTAGCAATTTCATTAGTTAATTTCTTCCAACAATAAACATATGACAATAAACTTTTGAGATATTCTGCACACAAACGTAGACTTCATATTAAAATTATGAGTTATGAAATTGTTGTTGTTCTCAAAATAATGTCGAATGTCTGCTTTAAATTGCCTCATTATTAAACAAAATGTGCTGGTCGTGTAAAATTCGTGTGATGTACCGTCTTTCCATGTTGCAGTTTCGTAGAAAGTTACACATTTGTGGCATCAGGTAGCGAACTCTACGAGATGCGCGGATACTGCGCCGTCAGACGCGTCAGTCTGACGCCAATTTTACCGCAAGTTACGTCTAGTTTCGTTAAAGTAAAGCGAAGCTGATTTTTGAATATATTAATAGAGTTTTTGAACTAGAGTTAGAAAGGTTGCCGCAAGTTGAGTCGTAGTTCGTTCTCCTTTACATCTGATCCGACATTGTAACGCTAAAGTCATTATTATAACAGAAATCTTGAGTATATAATCTTACAAATTAAATTAACAACTTAAGAACTAAAAGCCAAATTTTTCTTACAAAGTTAATGAGTTTTGGTATTATCAAATAATTAATGTTGAATTTATTAAAGTATCAAGAATTAACCTCGTGTAAGGCAAACTGTTTGGTGTGTTGCATGCCGACGTTGCAGTGAGATTTTATAATATAATGGGCCATAGCGTCGGGATGTGGCTTGATCTCTTCGTCCAAGTGCGGACCACATATGTCGAAAATACATTGTTTGCCAAATTCAGCGCGTGTTTTTAGAAAAACCTGCTTGATCTCCATTGTACCGTATTCAGTATAAATTGATGATTCCCACTCGCTCGTGCGAAGCTTTCCAAGTCAATATCTAAAATATGAGGAATTGGCGAATCATTCGAAAATGTCACACATGTATTCCCAGTTTCCCACATGTGTTCTGCCATGTGAAATTGCGCATGATCGGTTTTTCTTCTCATCGCAATGCGATATTTATCGTTTTTTTTCCTTTCGATATAACAATTTTTTATTTTACTTGAGAAAAGAAAGGGGATTTTGTTGCTCAAAAAATTTAACTAGATATAATTCTGAAAATAATTTTATTGAACTTCAGTGATAAAAAGTTTAACATTCTAGCCATCAGTTTAAACATCCTATATAATTATTTTGATCATTCAAAATACTAATTATCTTCATATTTGAAACTAAATAAACTAACTAAATTTTTAGATATTTCAGCAAAATCATTCTTTTTGTGTAACAGTATAATTTTTTTAAGGAAACTTTAATAAATAAAACAAAGTTTCGGAAATAATGACTCATTTAGTTTTGACAAAATTCATACTTCGGTATCGCCAAAATATTGTTTAATTATAATTTTACAGATTCAATTAAATTTTGCGTTTTGTTATCCGAGAAATATCAAAATTAATTTTCCAAGCTATGGTATTTCTCGTCCCAAGAAACAATACATTTTTTACAAATATATTTTTGAACGTATTCTCCGTTATAATATATAAAATATATTCTTTTTTTCGAAATCAGGAGAAGTTTAAAATTGTATTTAAAATTGTATTTTAAAATTGTATTTTAAATAAAAAAAAACACGGATTTAGAAACAGAATAAAAAATTAAAGATTTTTAGATGTTTGCACATCTTCATTGATTCACTATTAAATGTATTTGGTTTAATTAATATGTCTCTCTCGTTTTTTCGATCAAACTGATTGAACGGAAAACATTAGTCGACGAAGATTGTTATCAAGAGTTTTATTCTTCTTATATTACTACTTGGTTCATCGAGAATCGCTGATGTAACTACTTCTTTACGATACGATCGTTCCTTACTCTCTGATGTGCGTCCAGCATCATGCTTGTCACGTCTACGTGAAAAATTGTTCGCGTGATCAAAAAATTTAATAAGTTCCACACAAAAGTTGTTGTTTCTTAAGATAAACTTTCTAAATTTTCCTAAATTTTCTTTAAATACAATATAATGAGATTTTTACTAATGCTAATTTTTTTTTATGCAAAATTTTTTATGCAAAATTAAATAAAAAAATTTTATCTTTTATCTTAGCTTAGTTTTAAATTGGTGTCTCAATTTATCGTTATTTCTTTGGCTCAACGCGATCAGAACTATTTATTTTTAATTTATCAAGAACTATTATATAAAATTATTATATAAAAATAAAGCCATAATTCTGTAAAATAATCCCTAAGCGATCGATGAAATTACAGTAACTTCATATTGCGCAATTACAATTATTGATCGTGTCTATATTGATGTCAATATTATATTTACATGATATGAGTATTATTTACACGATATGCATCAATAATATTGATCGTATATAGACACAGCTTTAACAGTTTACAATTTTCTACAAAATGATATACACTACTTTCACATACGTGAAAATACGAGCGTACAGATTTAAGCGTTAATCGGTTTACTGAAAATTTCTTTTAATTGAAATAAAAAATTGAACATCTGCTGTATGAAACATGTATACTGATATTTTTATTAATTAATGAAAATAATAATATTATAGTGATTTATATACATTTTTTATATCACATACATAATTGCTATCAATTGGATAATATTAATTATATAAATTAGCATATTAAAAATCTAATAGAAAATAAATTAGTTCTCTCTTTTGTATAAAATCTCATTCTAAATAGTGAAAATTGCGAGTTTTGAAAAAGAATAGCTTAATTTTTAAGAATGAGATTTCACTCCTCAAAGTTAGATTCACTTTAAAAGTTTAAGAGAGCAATAAGAATTAAGATATTAAGATGTATGTGAGATCAATCAACAGAAAAACATTTTTCCTTGGTAGTTCAAAAAAGTGCAGGAAATGAATTTTCTGAATTATTTAATGTCAACTGTGTGAAGTAATTCACATGGAATTTCAGGTTATTTGAGTTTTTCAAGATTATAATAAATCAAACATAACGAATATCTAATGAGTCTCAAGGTATATTTATTTGACTTGTATTACATTTCAAAAGAGATACTTAGCTGAGTTTCTTCGTGACTATAAATATGCTCAACATAGTTACACTATCGCGATGGGTCGTTTAGCATTTGAAAGGATCTGTTGTTTTCCCGGTGTTCCTCTCCAACTAGCTTTTTCTCCTCTATACATCGTAATTTCCTATCTCAGTTCGTAGGGCTCAATGAACTACGATGCCCTCATCAGCTAATGGCCGCGGTATCCGTTTGTTAGCTTCCGCACCGACCACGTTCGATCAACAATCATCAACGGAGGCGAAGATTCGCATTGTTTTCGGATTCATACATCACGTCGCTAACGTTGCTACAATCTACAGAACTAACACATATGTACGATTGTTAAAAAATTGTGTATACCTTCCACGCATACCACCTGTATCTTTGTGAAATAATGGAGTTGCAGCGAGATCACACATACATATAGCATATCAAATATTTCAAGAAAGAGACAAATTATTTTTTGTCAAATTAGTATTTATTAAAAGCATCTAAAATAACTTTAAGGAAATTGTTTTATCAATACAGATGTATAACAAAAGTGTATATTTACACTTATATAAATTGTAGAAAAATGTATATATATCTACATTTACAATTCTTAAAATTTCTACAGTTTGTTTTATTATCGCTACATTTTACGACGATTTCGCAAATCGAGTATAGTTTCAACAGGAATTATCCCGAAATGGAGTGGCGAGTTGCAACACGAAAGACTCGATAGTCACGGTACGTTTCTCGAGTGTCTATCGATTTGCTAATCCGCACTACACCTGTAGTTTTCCAGCAGGATTTACCGAGCAAATAAAGAACCTAAACGAGACCGGCCAACCGATTGCGAAACTAGGCTATTTGTAGAACTCTTTGTTGTCAACACTTTTTATCTCTGAAAGTCTGCACATGCATAATGAGCCATGGTTTATTATCAGAAGCCATTTTCTCTTCAACCAGAAAGAAACAAAAGTTTTTTTATGCTCATAAGCAAAAGATGAAAAGAACGTATTGCCCAGTGCATAAAAATCTCTTTTCATTTTACACCGTTATTATCTCAACTTCAAATAAGATTCTTGCGATTATAGCTGCTTATCGAATTTCTATATACGTTTATAACAAAAGTATTGTCATTGAAACGTTTTCTGGTTGAGTGTACATCTCTGCTGGAATTCACGAGCCGAGCTACTTTATACGCGAACCCTTTCAATCAGGTCGCGCGGCTTTTCCGTACGAGAACGCAAGTTTTCCGTAAGACATGAGTGGCGGGGAATAGTCTCATGATTCTTCCATGAGCGCGGTACGCCATCCATTTGCTTCGGCTCCACTCAACTTTCCATCCTTAACTCTTCACTCCGAACTTTCCTCCCTTGTGTCGGGCAGAGAGCTGAACCTTGCAATTCGCCAATTTCGTGCGAAATGCATATTCGAGATTTCGCTTGTCCTCCATGTGGAAAACCTTCCATACGCTCTCTTGATCTCGGCACTGATTAATTGATCTCCTGACTGGCGCATTTCTTCTTGAAAGCGTTTCTAGGAAAGCTTCAAGAAAAGCTTTCGTCGAAATTTTACATCACTCTTTGATTTGTATTTATGGTGTGCAGTTTTATTTCATTTAGCAATGGAATTATTATTTTATTACGTTTAATTGTAAATTCTTTACATTTCTAGAGAGTGTCAATTAATGAAATTGGCATTGTTCCAAATAACATTTCGGCAAGATGCAAATAGATACATTTTTTAGATAAATGTACGATTAATGAAGATTTAATCGTTCGACTCCGCTACAAAAAGTGGAAATTAAAAAAATATTCGTTTTCATCCACTCAAAGTCTTGTATATTGCGAAGTGAAAATTCGACCCCGCAGCCAGTAGTACGCCAGAACGATTTCCATAATTTAATTTATATTGGCTTAATCCGCCCGCGTTTCAGATGCGCTGCAAACTTTTACGGAACGCTTGTCGTGGATTAAGCAACGAACGTACTCGCTTGAATTTTTAAACTACATCCCTCTGTTTCAGGATACTTTTTTTTTTGCCATGACCCTCGAGAATACGCTAGTCTTATTTCCAATTCAGCGAGATTCATCTCGAAGTCTTCGCGAATTGCACAACCGTAATTTCAATATAATACCTCTATCCTGCACACCTGCGCTTTCGTCCTTCGAGATGTGCCGCGCGATCGATTAATCGGACGGAAACTTTAATGGCCTCTTTGATCCTCACGGTAATTTCGGCAATTTACCATCTTAAGTTTCGGCCTTTCTGAGCCTCATTGCTACCACTTCAGTTCTACAGAATCGTTCGAACAGAATTTCTACCGGAGGTGGAAAGTCTCTCGTATAATATTCATCGTTTGCGATGGTGTAGAATCATTAGCGCATCATTACGAAACGCTCGACTTTTTTAGTTGCATTTTTTATTTATTTT
>NW_012130071.1:3713718-3736298 GCF_000143395.1 Atta cephalotes
CCTGTGTCTCGGTNCGGTATCATATAATATATATATATATATATATATATATATATATATATATATATACATGATTATATCTTGCATCATTTGTCCGTTCTATTTGATCCGTTTCTCTCTATGCGAAGCACTACGTTGAAAGTCTTGCGATTCTATTCAAATATGAAGTACCCTCTACCAACTTCTTTTTCATGAACTTCTTGAAGATCATGCTCCGTCTTTCCATATAGCTACGACAAAATGGACAACTTCGTAATTTCTCTTACTCAAGCTTTCGAGATATCTCGAGAAACATTTAAACTGAGTTATTGCTTCGCAAGTATACTTTGAATGCAATTTTCTGAATTTTTCTGAAATTTCAAGACACGTACCTGTTTATTAGAGCTCGACAATCAGTTCACTAGTACAGTTCTCGCATTGTAAAATAATTAAAATTAAAATTGTGTTGTCGTATTGAATTAATTAATTAATTAATCGGATTTCTGTTACGCTCTGAAATTTTTCAACTGCTAATTTTTCCGGGTCACATTTCAGCTTCGTTCTCGCAGTAAAAATTTTCAATATTGTTAATCAATAAATTTTGTCTCAATCATCAAAATATCACGAATGAATTAAATTATTGATCGCTGCCCCTACTGCATTTCGTCGATTCCTTTGTTACCATTAATTTATCAGTATATGCGAATAACGTTGAGTACGTTAGGGGAAGTGTTTCTTCCCCTTGAGCCTACTTTTTGAGATGCGAATCGAGCTTCATCGCCTCTCTTTTTCCATGCTCTTGCAAAGTTTTGTCCCCGATCGCGGACTTCGAGCTCGTTTCTGCGAGCTGCCGAAAATCCGTTCTTTTCTCCTCCTTTTGCACAGGCGACTCGACGTCGCCTTTCTCGACTTCCTTCTTTTTTTCTTCTTCTGGTTTCTCATGTATAACCTCGATCGTTCGTGGTCGCCAGGAGTCACGTTTGTCCAACACAATTCTTTCCTGCCAAGCACGCATTTCCCTTCTGGCTTCCTCGACTTCGTTCGCGAGTACGTTCGCCAGCGGTTCGTTCTCCAAAAGTATTCTTCTCTTCTTGATTGACAAATGCTTCGGCAACTTTTGCTCAAAATCGAATAACTTACGTCGCCGTTGGGTGATAATCCACGAAGATTTCTCCTCCTTCGAAGCAAGTTGAGTCTGTAACTCGGTCTTCCGTTTTTCTAAAATATACAAATCGAACGTTGAATAAAAATGACGATATTGATATCTATAATAATTTTATTTTGATTATTTTATAGATTAATCCAGTTATTTTATTATGAAAATCAAATTGTTCATGAAGTTAATATTAGTTATCATGTTCAATTTTCAAGATTATTGCGCTTCGCTAGAATTGTAATATAATGATATATGCTATTATACGATAATTATGAAGATTTTGAAAAAAATCAACATTTAAAAAAAATTGAATAATTCTGAAATTATTTTATTTTATATTATTAAAATATTTTATTTTCTCAAATAAGAATTGCAGTTAAAGCAACGGCACATTGTATTTCTTCCACCAGATGAAACGTCATAGAGCCGATATTCCCCCTGAGACCAATTATATTGTGGACACTTCAATGCACCCTCGACGTGTCTAAAATGCCCGGTGGGAAGACGACGAATGGTATTCGCTTTACTGCTCTAATCTAACGCTAGGATGATTTCATCCTGCCCAATTTTGTTCTATCGTTGCTGTTGATGCTGCCCTTATTTCGCATTTATTTAATATCCAATCTAACTTACCCCTTAGATCCTTCCTATAGAATCTCTCGCAATAACGCTTCAACAGTTATATATAATCGAAACATGTTTTTATGTGAAACATTATATCTCTCATATTATGTTATATTGTCTGCGTATATGCATTGAAAATATTTTTTGTTTTTAATATTTGTTTTTAATATTTTTTGTTTTTTTGGAGAAACAATTATAAATAAATCTTTAGAAACGAATCTTTAATTTAAAATCCAACGAAATTCAGAGTTGAAAATATTAATTTGAAAATATACTATATAAACAAGTTAAATATATATTATATTAATCCTAAGTCATATTGTTATTATTAAAAATATTAAAATGTATTTAAGTGTATTCAAAATTAACATGTCACTTCTTTACTTTAAAACACAGCTTAAAAAAACGTGATTTTCAAATTATTATAAATTAGTTAAATAAATATTTCTCTATTAATTGTCAAAAGTGAATTAACTTTTAAAAAAATCATCAAAACGTCACAATTCAAAAAGAGTGGTTTTTTTCCGAGGAAATATGGATTATAAAATGATAATGACAAAAATGACATTTATTTTATCATAGAATTAATAACATATTTTTTTTGACGATATTATTCGATTAATCAATATTTTCCTGTCAAGTTGAAAAGTAATTTTTCCCATTTTCTGAGAAATTCAATTTTTTGAATTGTGTCATGTTTGAAATAAGGGAATGGTATCCATTCAATGACATATTTCACTGATGAATATTGATATTCAATAGCGGAGTATTTTAAGAATAATGAAAAAACATTTCTACTGGAGCAGTCAGCGAGATATTGCACGTCATAGTTGCTGGCGAAACGACAGAATCGTAATGCATCTTTGATGGTACATAACAAATGATAGTTTAATGGCACAAGCTCCTGCGGTTGTGCAGCGTGCGCATATCTGGTTTAAGAAATGAATTATAGTGGCGCAAGAATATGACAGATGTACATGAAGTGTTGTTTGATAAAATCTTTTTGTCAGCGGTTCTTGCATAGAAAAGAAATTAAAGAGAAATTGAGGGGAAAAATTGTCAAAGCTCAATTTCTTAATTTCACGCTTTCCTTCGAATTTGCCAACGAATAAAGCGAAATGAGACAGTTAATCAATTCTCATTAGATAAATTTATGCGCGGACGTTTGTTCTATGTCCTTCATTAAGAAACGGTGTTGAAAACTATCTCAGTTTCACCGTCTCGAATTACGCTGGCGCATCTAAACTAAACAGCCAAAGAGAAACAGCACTCAAGAACCTCGAGTGGAACGCATTAATCTAACTGGGCGCAGTTGGAGTAAACACATACGGCATGCTTTAAAACGACCACAGTCACGATAGAGACGTTCTTAATTAAGCTGTCCGATTGTGTTGCAGCATAAAGGTCTCCTATGTGCCGGATCAACGAAACATGATATTGATGAGAGACAGGTGAGAAGATGAACAAATCAGAACAATGAACGTTTATCAATGTTTCCAGCTGGCGTGGCGCTTTGATCACGGTTTCCCACTGAAACGTTTTTACGAAATTATCTACTTTTCTCGCGTTTTTCCACTTCGCGGCGCTATCAATCTGTCCGCTGCGATATTTCTTGTACCACGTTGTCGCTGCTCAAATATGAAAGAAAATTACATAATACTGCCGCTATTGCAGACTCAAATAAAGCATAGTGCCAAGGAAGCTCGGTATTATCGGATCTCGCCAAGCTTTAAGAGAAGATCTCGTTATCTTGTCTGTCCACGACGTCCCAAGCGACGCGACGCATGGAAAGTGAAAAAATAGATCACCTTACCGACCCGATGGTAACGACGTTTACGTTGTCGTTGGAAACGGAAATTTACCTTCCAAGTCTGCGCAACAGATTTCCGGCTTGCAAACTTCAACGGCACAGACTTTGCTTAAAATTTGTTTCCAGCGTTTCTTCACGATCTTTTTTATGAATGGCGCCTCTTCTTCATCTTTTTTTTATCTATCTTTTTCATCAAGGGTCTCGTTATGATGTTCTTATCCTTTAGCGCTTTTATCTTTTCTTTATATTTAGGTAATTTTTGCTCTTGTTTGCTTATTTTTTCCTTTGTCTTCGCTGAATCACGCAGAACCTTTTTCTTGTTTCAATGTTTTTTGCATAAGATTGATCATCTGTTCGGTTTCGGGATCTAACCTCGGATAACTCGCAAATTCCTAAAAAACATTATCACATAATCGCGAACTTCTCGTAAGAATTACAAATAAACATATTATTTATAAATATGTAAACATATTAATTATAAATAAACATATATAAACATACAATATATAAACATATATGTTGTATATTTATAAAAATATATAAACATAAAGCATAAACTATAGATATATTTGATGTAATATTATGAAATTAAGTTTATTATCTTTTAACACTAAAATGCTAAATGTAACTAAAACACTAAAATGTACTGTTGAATGATGCAGTATTGATATGTCAATTTGATTCATAAAGAAATGCACTGTTAGAAATGCTTTCTTTACATATAAATGAGGCTTATGGTTATGAACAAAATTAAAAATAATAAATGATTTAACTGAAAATAAAGTTATAGTATTACTTTTTTTATAAATACATTAAATTTAATGTAATGTTATGAAATTAAGTTTAAATTATGTAACTTAAAGGTGTATTAAATTTTATGAAATTTTTAACGATGTAGACTACTTAATTAATGTAACACAAGTTTTTTTTATATTATACTTTTAATATCAAAACACTTACAATCTAAATTTTTATAAACACAAATAAACTAATTATTAACTTAAAAGGAAAGAAAGAATAAGCACACTATCAAATTTTATCTTGAAATAGTATGGAATATGTAAACAAATTTTGTGCATGCGTGCGTGCGTGTGTGTGAGTGTGTATGTGTCTTTTTATATATTTAAATAAAACATATAATAACATAAAACTGCTTAAAAATTGAAATCACTTATCATCTCCTCTTTGTTATAATATTAACCATCATACAAGTAATACGATGTAACGAACAGAATTTTTTAAACCCTGTCTTTGTCTTAGCTTTTAGCATAACAGATTAAATCTCCTATAAGGTATAGCTTAACATTCAATAACCTTGCTTATTTGTACGTAAAATTTACGTATGGATAGCATTTTGAGATTAAGAAACTCTATTTTTTATCTAAATTAGATAGATAGTAAATTAATTAAACTAATGTTTCAGTATTGCATGTGTAGTGATTATTATTTAATGTTAAAGTAGAAAAACTAACGCATTATCTTTTTATTATTTCTTCTATCTATTATTTCTTTATACTTTATCTGTTATTTCATCATGAAAGCATTTATAATAACGATCGTTAATGTTTCAAGATACGCGAAAATACGCATTCTGAATAGAAAAGAAAAATTTTATGCCAGTGGTAAGTACATCTTTTCTTCTTTTCGGCTATTTAAGTTTTTTTTTACCTTGTTTACTATTTGAAAAAATGCCGCTTCTGAATCCGCCAGTTCTTCGAAGAACGCGTCAAATTTTTTTATCTGAAGTTTTTTCCTCAGATGATTGCCCTTTTCTTTAATTAGATTCTCCTTGTTCTTTTTAATTTTTTCCCGATTTCCTTTTTTCTTTGATACAAACGCTGGGCCGTTCATTGCGGAATCTTCGTGAATGTTAGCTCGCATCAAGAATTCTTTCAATTGTGCATCGACAATTTTCTTGAAACGACTACATCTCTCGAGATACTGCAGTAAAAAATACATTGCTTTTCGCTTTCGATCAACATAAGTGTGAAGTGATGTGAAGATCAAAGTTGGAATATATGAACTCAAAATGTACTAATTCGAAAAGAATAACAATCAGTGAAGTCCAAGATTGTTACATTATTATGCAATGCAAACCATTAGCAAAATTGTTGTACTTCAGAATGATGTGGAAATTTAAATTAAATTTGAATTGTCAATTTTCTAATAAAGAAACCATCGGAATTGTTCTTTTTGATGAGCTTTATAGTTGTTAGAGCATAAAAAAATATTAAATTCATATTTTTTAAATTTTTTCTCTAAGATTTAGTTTATCTCTAAGATTTAGAGGTTAAACTTCGAAATTAAATAATAGATTTCTTTTTATTTTTAGCGAATATCCTCAAAAATATGAAATGTATGAAAAAATGTTTTATACAAAAATTTTATTGAATTTTATAATTTTTGATAATAATGTATTTACATTTTTAAAAAATGTCGAAAATAAAAAATGTTATTTTCAAGTTATTTAGAAAAGTAGATAAAAAAATCTAATATTTTTTGATACTTTACTTATATCTAAAACCCATAAAGATAAATAAGACAGTTTAGAAGATTCTCTTACAAGATATACATAGCTACTTAATTATTGCCTTTTTCAACTGATTCATTTCAAAATACTCACGGCAGTAAGGTTTGCCTTGTCAGTTTTAGTGTTAATAATGTATCCGTCAGAACATTCCACTAAATATATATTTCCATTATGACTGCCGACTGCTAGGAGTTGACCATTCTCATGAGGCTCGATGGTCGTGAGACTGTCGTTGCAGACATGAAACGTGGTCACCGGTAAATCCACGCCGTTCAGAATGTCGTATACCTCTAACAAACCCTTCGCATTTATGGTGAAGAACACTGAGTACCTGGATTTGCTCCAACAACCTCCGCGTAAATCAGCATTCTGTTCACTGTGCGTACAGAATTTCATCTACTTGATCTTTACCGAGCCGTATATTCTACAGTACGATGACAACATTAACTTCGAACGCCGACAAGAATGATAATAGAAAGCTTCAACGCTGATAAACAAGACATTAGTCGAAATTGCGAGATGCATATCATGTATCATTCTGTTTACGTGAATAGCTAGCTGCTTTGCTTTGTTTAGCGCTAAGTGTATTCATAACTCTATTCTACTTTTTGTGCGCTGACTAATTTGCAGTCAGATATACATGACACAATAGTGATAATAGAGCGCACTGGAGCATTTATATAATCCTAATATACATAGTAAATTTATGTTACAAATGAAAATGGAAGAATGTTATTAGAAATATGCAATAAAGTTCTTGTGGTTTATTTATGAGACAATTTTCAAGTATGATTTCAATGGCTGTGTTGCAGCATAAAAAGTAGCTTTGCAACTGTTGTAAAATTCTTTAACATGATTCGCTTATATATTTCAGATTCAATGAGAAATTAAGGCCAAGACTAAATATATTACAAATTTTACAATAGTTGCAAAGCTGTTTTATTTGCTGAACGTAACCAATGTCTATGTATGCAGTTCCATTTAATAATTCTGATAATAAACAAAAGTAGGAAATAAGAAGTTAATAATTTACATTATGTAAGTACATTAGTTTGCTTTTTAAATTTATACACCTTTGCTTCCGCCGTTTTTTTTTCCGAAATTCAAGGCTTTATTGTAAAAAACTGGTTATACATTTATGATTCAAAGTATTGTCCATCGCTGGCTACTATTTTCTCCCATCTTTCGGGTAGCGTACGAATCCCGCGTCGAAAAAACTGGTCATCTTTTGAGGCTATCCACGAATCGATCCAATTTTTTACTTCTTCATAAGATCGGAAGTGCTGGTCAGCCAGGCCGTGTGCCATTGATCGAAACAAGTGATAGTCAGAGGGAGCAACGTCTGGAGAATACGGCGGGTGGGGTAGGACTTCCCATTTCAACGTTTCCAAGTCAAGTATGTCTTGACCACTTTCGCAACATGGGGTCGAGCATTGTCATGCTGCAAAATCACTTTATCGTGTCTCTCGTTGTATTGCGGCCGTTTGTCTTTCAATGCTCGGCTCAAATCAATTGCGTTCGATACCGATCGCCTGTGATTGTTTCAGTCGGTTTTAACAGTTCATAATATACTACGCCGAGCTGGTCCCACCAAATACAGAGCATGACCTTGGACGTCAAAATCACCGTTCTTGAAGCGTTGAAACCACTCACGACACGTTCTGTCACTAATAGCGGCCTCACCATAAGTATTTGAGAGCATTCGATGAGCCTCAGCCGCAGATTTCTTCATATTGAAGCAAAAAATTAAAACCTCCCGCAAACGAGAATTTGGCTCGTAAACTGACATTTTCAATCGAGAATAACTTTATGATGCAGACACAAATCGACTAATGTATCTATGGGGTTATGTTGACAGATGCCCAAGTTTGTTGTATGATGTCTATGATCTATTTATTTCGACCACCACTTACCGTTAAAGCCATCTATTGGAAAACGGCGGAAGCAAAGTTGTACACCTAATAGATTTAATTAGACCTTTGAGATCTAATTGATTTGTTTAAATTTAAAAAGCAAACAATGTTTGGTTTGTAATTTATTTCGACGCTTATTTGGTAAAATTCTTTTTCACAAATGATATTATCAATAATAAGTTTCCTCTTATTTTACTACTTAGCCATTGTTTATTATAAAAATTATTATATGACACTGCATACATAAGCAATGACATTAGTATACAATACTTGAAAATTGCCCTTCAAATAAACTGTAAGAACTTTTGCACATTACGTGATACGACACACTTAACTCAAATAATTTCAAGTTAGACGTGTTTGTAGTTTTAATTCGCAAGGTTAGTCGATATATTTACGTTAATTAAACTTAAGGAATCTTACCGAATGGTGATCAAGCAATCCTCGCTCATATCATCCGACCAGATCTTGACGGTCCAATCGCCTACGGTAAGGAAATTCTTGGTAAAGAAGGGGTTTCGATCAATATCAATGACAGGGCCGATGTGACAGTTGAATCTCATTGCCAGTTTATCGACCGGTTTCATGACTTTTCGTCTTATGTTGATCACCATGCCATTCTCCATACCCGCCAGGAATTTATATCTTATGCTCGGCTCGTACTGCAGCTTCGTGACGCTGATCGCACGAAGGATATTCGCTCGAGGTGGATTATCCAAATCCATCACTAGCTCTTCGATCGGTTGCCTCATCTTCCTGATATCCCACCACTTAATTGCACCGTCGGTGGATGCCGAGAAGAACTCCGTATTGGTCTTGGAGTAAGTCCAGAGCGTCTGGTTCGCTGGATTTCTTTTGCGCGTCGTCGGTAAGAACGGGAGAAGAAATGATAGTGACGGAGATTACAATTTGGCATCGAAATGGCAGGCTCTTTGGAAATATTTTGCCATGACGACGGTAGAAGTTGCGACCGCGTTTACGAAACGTATGAATTGTAACGGTCTGTAACTCAGCTGTGAGTCATTTTACAAACAAATTGTTCCTTCATGGAGTCTGCATTTAATTGGTGTGTTGTGAATGTTAATGCAGAGATAAAATTTTACAAGAGTCAATGCAGTCGCAGCTTAAGTAAAACTATAGTATTTTTATTCATTATTTAATATTTATTTTTCCCACTCTTCCTCCTTTCACACCAAGAAATGGAGTTAAATATTGAGAATAATTAATATCATAATATTTTTCGACGGTTTAACAGTGATGCAAAGTTATTGAGGAAGTTATAATTATTTATTTAATAATAAAGTATCTGATAATTGATACCGTTTGAAGCGAAAGTAACAGAAAAAATGTAAAAATTATTTGAAAATATATAATACATACATAATAATCTCCGGTGATGCTAAACTCTAATTACGTAAATAAAATTATGTAATAGCTTTGGTTTATATTTTATGCACAAGTGTTCAAGTGTTTCTAATCGTGTTAACACACTTTCATCGATAGATGCTATATCTATCTACCAAGAACTACATTAATCCACGTATCAGAAACTACGTTTGCACGGCTTTACAGCATTTCTCTCGGAGGATATTTGCAATTCCACAGGCCATACATCAAAGTCAAGCACGTCCAAGTTCTGGCCAATAATCTCGGCGGATAGGTGCAAGTCCCGAGGAACTTCCCATTCGCAGATAGATAGATACCTGTGGCTGAACTGACGATAGGACATTTGCACTGGCCTATGCCCAATTCGGATGTCCCAGTTGCACACTTGGCCAGACATCAGTCCGCTAATCAGCATCGATGGATCGTGTGGGTTAAACTTAACGATTAATAATGGTGATGATGATCTCAGGCATATCACCGGTTTGTTTGGGTTCTCTGCATTGGATGATACAGAATTACATTTTGTTTATTTTAAAAACTTTTGTTTAATACTGTTTAATACTATTTAATACTGTTAAATGAATAAATAATTAAATCAATCCACCTCGCCTATTAAAGAATTCTCCTTCGAAATCTGTCTAAAAAAAAAAGAAATATTTTGCTTTTTTCTTTACAATACATAATCGATGAAATTTCTAATTAAAAATTGGCAAACAGTTGAAAGTATTTTTTTTAATATTTTAATACTTTCAGTATAACGATAAAACTTAATTCTTTTGAATAAATTATGAAATAATTAATGCAAATATCATGCTTTTAATATGAAACTCTCGAAAATATTTCTATTACTAATTATTAATAATTTTATTTTCTACTGTTTTTCACTTTTTTATAAAATTTTTATTTGAGACTTGTACTACTAGCTATAAAAAATATTTTACTTTTTGCCATATTATATATATGCTACTCGTGAGAAAATCATGTTACTGCAAATACATTCGGCTTTATAGGTGGTTGTTTTTGTCATGTGATATGTTTCTGTCAATAACAAACACTCCGCATAAACAACACGCATGCGTACGGTCGTCTGGTGTAGATATAAAGATTCATGTCAGTGAAACGCATTTCAAATATTATGAAGGACTTTGAAACGACCAATCGATTTCCGCGACCGGAACAAGCGTGTGACAGGACGCGTTTGACGACGACATGATGAAACATGCTTCTGATACGTTGTAAAGCGTGTCAGATTCGATATTCTAAAAAAAATTCTGCGCGGAATATTGCATTAGTACAAGAGAATTCAATAAAATTCAGAAACGTTGGACAAGGTATATCTCGCGTGAAATACAAACACATGTATTTGACAGTTTAAAATAATTTTAAGATTAATGTACCTATTGAAGTAATAATAAACAATGCTTCTTTTGAATTATAAAGCTGAATTTGTGATCCAATTTCCATCATACGTTATCTTTTCATATGTTGGACAATAATACAAATATTATTGTCTCTAAAAAATGAATTAGATTTTTAAATAAATTTTCTTTATAAAATATCGCGAAAGATACATGCATTTTCTGATAGTGGTAAAATACATGTTGTTGTGCGGTAGCATAAAAATTTTATACCGATGTCCCATATGTAAGAGGAAGGATTCACATTAAACAGTTTCCTCTCGAACTCCATAAAAGAATAGGCAGCAGCCAATTGATTCTGTGTACCGGGCGACCACGACAGACAATTGATTGGTCTTACGATAGGTTCTGAATCGGCATACATGTTTGAGATTCTGGAAAAAAGAAAATTAAAGCTCCCATAAAAATCCGTGCAAAATCGCACTCATGGAAATTCGTTTTCCTCCTTTTGTCTTTTTTCTATCTCCGTGCATGTAAATCATCCGCTCGACAACGTGATAACACCGTTGCTTTTACACATTGCAGATGCCATTCTTTTTGTTTCGTTCGCTTGGTAATACTCTTCGGGAAGCGATTAATTGTAACGACAGTCATAGATTCTTTGTAGGAAGCACGTGGCTACCATTAACTGTTCGAAACGACGTAATAAGAGCTTGTCTTGTCGCAACCAAAGTGGTTTGCTTTATTTTGAGAATTTATCAGATATAAAAACACAATAGTGTCATTGTGAAATATCGAATAGATAGAGTGCAAAAATAGAACAAGACTTTAAAAGACCATTTCTATTTTATTGTGTGCAAGTTATTAAAACATAATTTTGAATTTAAATTTTTATTTCTTTTTGTTTCTTTTGTGGTTGCTTTCTAAAGAGAGGAATTTTTAAATTTTTATTTTGTACAAAGTTTTTTAATTACGTTATTGTCATTTTTCTAAAAGTTTTCAAATTTTTTCGTAAAGGTAGAGATGCCATTATAATAACAGTAAATTCGAATATCAATATCAGCGACAGCGATATTTAGAAGCTTACGGTGTGTACATATAGAAGAAAAACGGATCAATTCGCGCAAGAATCGTGTGAAGCATCCGACAGGCGCAACACGTGTTTCGATGCGCGAGGAAAAAGACGGGGAAAAATTGCAACTTGTGTTAAACAAGCATTGAGAGATGAAAATCCGACGAGGTAAGAGAATTTCCCCGCGAGCTTCTCAATGACAGCATCGTCGTCTAGCGAGATGTCGCATCGATTTATGGATTTTCCGTCTTATAAATAAGTTACCGGATATCATACGAAATATACAGTACAGTACAGTGAAACGACAAATTTGCAGATAAATTTTATTTTAAAAAAATTATAAATATATTAATCGGAGAAATTTCGTTATATATTTGATTATTGATATTCCTTTGTGCTTTAATACGAATCAGAATTTGTCTCCGGATTTATGAGACCTATCCTTTATGTCTGTACAAGAACATATTGCACGAGTAGCATCAGTCCCCGAAGATATGCGTTGTATGATAATTCCGTACGTGACCGCGATTTGCGGAGAGAGATTTAACTCGTCCGTGGAAGCTTGCGCCGGGCACGTTGAAGCGAGACTTTGAATATTCCTCGGATATCGGGATAGCAGGATTTACAATTTAATGTATGCCAGTCGGTTAGAAAAAAACAAGTAATCTGACGTACTTTTTAAATTTCATATACCTACTTAAAACTTGATATAAGGAAATGAATAATTGGAAAAAGATTAGTACTCTCATCGGCTTAAAAATGTAAATTGAAAATGGCGATGCATTTTAATCCTTTCTTCTGTTATAACTAAATCGTCTAAAATTGTGAGAATTACTACTCTCTCTTTATAGCGACAAAAATCTCTCAGCGATCTCTATAAAATACTGGAATGTACCATCAAGAAGTGGAGGTATCCCAATTTCTAGACAATGCACTTTGATGCAAAGTGTTATTGTACTGTTTTCTTTGTCAAGGATTCGCTGTTTGGCTAATGTTATTTTACTACCATAAATAGGAAAAAATCAGAAAGACAAGTTTGTTTTCCTTTTCTCCGATGGAGTATTTTCCACAATTTTCTACAGTTTAATATAAAAAAGTACGTTCCGTATATAATATATAATACGTTCAGTATATTATAAAGCTTATTAACAAAAACGCAACATACCTTATATCACGGGGAAGAACGAGCTCAGTCGGTTCTATATCGTCAAAATAATGCTTATAAATGTTGACGACGTTATTCTGCAGTATACAGCGTTCCATAGGCTAAGCGAATAAGTTAATAAATTGATCTTCTTAATAAATTAGTCTTCTTATATTGAGCTTTTTACATTAGAAGTTCTTTAGATGTGTTTAGCACACACGTTATCAGCATTAGTATCATTTATTTATATTTACTGTTCTTTTCTGTTCGTTAAACGTAAAAAAAAGAATAGAATGATGCAAAAGTAGCATGCTTTTTGAAGGCAGTAAAAAATAAACGTACCTAATTAAAATTACAAACGAGATTTTACACATATTTTTTAAATCATCTTAGATTATCAGTTTTTAACAGTGTTCTTAAAACTGCGATAGAATCCTTGATTTTATAATAAATAATATAGAAAATAATAAATAAAAATCAAGAATTATATTAAAAAATTAAAAAGCAAATGTTAATATCTTACAGGAATTATTAATTGTTTAATGTAATTGTAATGTAATTTAATGATTAAAGGGTGTAATTAAAAATATATATTTCAAAGTGCCTCACGTCAATGAGGTTCTTCATCTTTGGCGCCCAATACTCGTCCTTCATTATGCGTCGACGAAATCTAAATATGGCTTCGTCGTCCTTCACGTTTATCTCCTTAGGCCAACCGCCCTCCAAGTGTAACATCCCGGTCTCCTTTATTACACTACTAACGGTTTGCATCTGACGTAAAAATAAAAAGAGATCACGTAAACTGTGCGCAATAATATAGTTATAAACGGTTTCGCTTCTCTATTTGTAACAGTTTTTTTATTGCACATGTAAAACCTAACACCGCCGTACTTAACACTTGAACACCCTTGAGAAACGCGTCATGGCGTTAAAGTAGTTTACCTTAAAGAGGAAACGCGCAATCGTCTGTTTTCGCTGTTTTACACTGTAATATATATTTTCAGCAATTTATCTGTTCTGTATACGCAAATTCTTATTTGTTATGGAGTTGATTGCATAAACAATTTATGAGGCATTTTAACATATCGCACATTTATGACATATGTCATCAAAAGTATGTTCACAAATATTGATTTTTTTGTGTTTTTATAGAATTAAATTTGTTAAATTTAATTTTTTCATTGTGAGAAATATGGTTTATAATGTAAACTGATGCGAGATACACTGTGAAGCAATATTATGTTTAAATTAAAACTTTCCGCGAGTTTTATTTCGCGCTCTCCCGGATTGAAAACCCGGATTTTCGTCGTAAATTTTGCATATTTTTCAGAATCGCATGCGATATTTAATTTAAACTGACATTGCTCTAATCCTCTGAAATGTAAACAAAATATTAAGAAGACTGTAGGTCGGCGTATTTACATGTCCGACGCATTTATTAATTCTTGGAAATTAAATGCCGCAAACGCTAAACTCACTGCAAAATTAGTTCGTTCGACGATGACTCAGCAGAGCTATTTTCATAATCCCAGCTTTCTCTTAAATCCTATGATATACAAAGACTCGAATATAGAAACTCATTAGCGTTTAGCTGGTGCTTAATTTACGGATAATCATTTATGCAGCTGCTGATGATACATCTCGGAAGCATGCAACATTATGTTAACATAATAATAGAACAATTGATGCTTTTTAGATCTTAATCTAATAATCTCTAATATACACTTATCTAACACTTTCAATATTCTTCAAAATTTATCTATGATGTTCTAATATTTTTTTTAAATCAGCTTTTATTTTTTTTATTACATTTTTTTTTATTAATTTGCTTATATTTTTTTATTAGAAAGAAAATTATATGAAAACTAATAATTATATAAGAATATTCATAATGACTAAAAGTTAAAATAAATAATAATAAATAATTAAGAGTCATACTATAAACAAGGAATTGAAACTTCTCGCTAAATCACTTCGTGATTCCTTTTAAACGTACAATAATTTAGTTTCTGAAGAGTAACGTTTCGCTAAAGAAGATTCTAAATCGAGTCGAAATGACATTTGATGAACTTTGTGTACAATAATTAAATATTAAAATTATTTAATATTTAAAAGATTAATTGCGCTCTAATTTCTGCGTTCTATTCTTATTAACTTAAATTCTAATTGTTTAATTTTTAAAAATCTGAGGGATTAAAAATACTTTTCTCCTTTTCTATTGTACAATAATTTACCTCGTGAAAAGCAAATTGCTGGGACTTCTGTACACCACGGTGGCAATGACTCATGTGGATGTAGTTTCGCATGAGTTCCGGATCCGGTAGGATATTCTGAACGATCGAGTCGGCTTCTTCGAACAAACATTGCTTACCGAATTGCGACCTTGGCTTGATGTATGCGTACTGGATCAGCATTATTGGAAACCGTTCTCCAGTATGTGGGACGAATGTAAAACGAGGAAAGGATGACACGCTTACGCAAACAGAAACGAGACTCCTCCGTTAAACTATTTAGAGAACGGGCGAAGGAAATCGACGAACGGTGCAGGTTGCACGTTTAAACGCTGATACTAGTGATACTTTTCATGCACGAGCGCCTGAAGTTGGTCATGATATGCGATATGCTCGATATAGCGTGAAGGGCCATTAAGGTGATGTTCAACTTGAAATACGACACGCAAATGAACCATGTCGTTATGCAACCTCTTGATCGAAAAGACTGATGCCATACATATGCCTTCGTTAATGATGAATGTGAAATTATAAATGTAAATGTGGAAATGAAAAAAGTTCTAAAAGCAATATTTTTGTAAAAATGAATAAAGAAGTTTAATTTAAAGTCTGATTTCATGATCTTGTTTCCTAATAACGAGAATAATTTTTCTTTTATTTACGATAAAAAAAAAATCTAAGTTTTTCCGAAGAAATTGCATAAAAATGGAATAGTAATCTCCAATGCTGTATGTTTCTTCTTCCTTCTTTGCTTTGTAGATAGAAAACAGATCTCGAGTCTCAAAGGAACCATTTCGGATTTCAAAATGGACATGTACGGCTAAGCTAGAGCTTGTGAGAAAAACTTCGCGTAATCTCCTACACGGCGTTCTGTTAGAGCAGTGCATCCTCTTTGTGCATCCGCGATTTGATTGCGCGTCAATTCGCCGCGCTGGATGCACTCTATGGAATTACGGTACCGGCCGCGCATTCTCGTGCCGTCGGGCCATCACTATGACATTATCCCTTCGCCGAGAGCACTCACAATTTCTGCGGTCCGCAATCCGGCATCCGCCAATCAACGCTTTCGCGCCATCCGATAAATCGGATGAGCCCGCCACTGCCCGAGCGCTGCACCTAATGAATCAGATTCGATGCGAAGCCACCGACATTGTGTGATCGATTATCCTGCGTACGTGGCGACACGAATCTGAAACTTGGCGATATCCCAATACCAGATTCAATTTGCAAATCCCTAATGGTTGAAGGCGATCGGGATGAGAGTTTAAGAAATTTAAGCTGCGTATTTAGCTGTTAGCGTTAAAGCTTAATAGTATAAGTATACTTGCACTATTAGTGCTATCAAGCTTACTATAAGCTTGAATATAGTCAATAGTACAATAGTTTCAAGAATCAAGTCCTTTTCTACACGAAGTGTAGAAAAACTGACGATAAATATTTTATAAACAGATTCTTTGTAATATTTTAACAAAAAGTTTAATACAAACATGTCAAGACTACGTTAGTTTTTGGGTGCTTTTTAATTGTACTCTAATTACTAAAACTTTTACGCACTTTTATGCACATAGCGACACAAATTACGTTCCAATTACCGTAGTTGTCGACACACCATTACACATCCGTACTCAATCCGAGAACTACTAGTCGACTATGTAAGCTTCTGTTTTCTAGTGACAATTACATATTACTATCGCGGTGGCTATAAATAAAGTTGAAGGACATTGAGTGATCGGCACTTTTGCTTTTTTTTTATTCAATATAGACGAAAAAAACTACAATTAATCTAACTCTATCCGAAATATGTTGAAATCATGCAGTGTACACATTGTGTTCTAATTGAATCATGCAAATGTACATAGAAATGCTATGTACATTTGCATGATTCAATTAGAACACAATGTGTACTATGTTTTAGTTTTTGTTCATTCCTATATACATTTGTGTTAAGATATGTTAAACATTAAAATTAAAAAGCAGTCTTTAATGGGAAGAGTTCAAAAATTACAAAGACAGAGCTAGAATTTTGCGTGTTCAGAGATGGCACAGTGAAGATGTTTTCTCAATGTGAAGATGTTTCCTTAAACTTTATGCCTTTCATAATAATATTCTTCACGCAAACACACACTAATCATTTTGTCATCTCTGAGCGTACGAAATTCTAGCCTCGTAATTTGTCATTTGAAATCTATTATAGCCTCGATATTTTCGTATTAAATTTTTTGTTTTAAAATGTTAAAAATATTTAAAATTTATTTATTGTCAGTTTTGACACCCTATAGAAAGAATAAATTTAATAATTACGATTTTTTACACTGAAAAAATACTAAATTTTAATAATGCGTTTAATAATTTGAGCGTCAGTTTTTTAAGTAAATACGTTATTTTTTTTATTATGTAAATATTTATTATAAATGGATTATTTACTATAAATTATTTACTATAAATAAATATTTATTTACATTAGTATTATTCAAAGAAATATGTATTAAAATTTAATAAATTTGTTCAATGTATATAATTTATTATATTTATAAAATTTTATTCAATTTCTATTTCACAAAGAATCATCTTGTTTTCACAATAATAATAATTTTCATTGCAATTTCCATAAAAAAGTACATAGTATAATCTTCTACACACTAGGTATGAAAAATTATTAGTTTATTTATTTCTAAATATTTTCAATATGAAATTTTTCACAAAATATTTTTCATTCAAAATATATATATATATATATTTTAAGAACTGGCGCGCGATTTTATTTTACAAAAAATCCGATCAATATATTTTATATACGTATAGCTTGTAACTATAAAAATTGTAATAAACAGCTTAAATAAAAATTATTGCCCGTATATTGATGTAATATGAAGCTTCAAATATGAAGATTCAATGAAATTGGTGCAACCACGACAGTTTGCGTGGACATAAATTAATGACAATGTTATTCCTTGAGTTTCCGAACGGAATTCTCCAATCAATATTCTCGTACGAGTTCTCAAATCAGATAATCCGGAGACTGAACTACTCATAATGAATCTGATCGATTGAATTAGGACATCGCGTATGTGCGACGACACATATCGAAGATGAACCTGAAACGCGTTGCTAAAGCAATTTAGTCGGGGATTCTAAACCACGGTAGCGGCGTCGCGAATAGAAAGTTCGGAATGGAATTCACACGATCTCGACTGCGATTCTAGAGTTCCCCGAATTTTGGTGGCAATTAGGACCGATGTTCAATGGACGGTCTCCGGCCGGCGGATGGCACGGCGAAGTTACGAGAGCGACTGGAAATTAGTTTGAGCGTCGAAATGTGTGAAATGATAGGAGTGCATTGTGATATTTATATTGTAATTCTATTATAAATCGAGTATGTGTACATGCATATGTATGTATGTATCGCATTGTAAATTTAACACGTATGAACATTGCAATATCGATGGAGCTCCTCTTATTGAGTACTTCAATTGTTCATTTAACTTTGACTCAACAAATCGCACACGTTTGATACGTGTTGCGTCAAAATTTTCAATAAACACAATAATTTTCAAAATTCAAATAAATTTAAATGTATTCTTTTTGGATCACGAGTCTATATATGTCATTTTTGCATAACTTTTTTTATTGACTACATCAAATGGTTGACGCAATCATAGTTTTATTTTATCTGATAATATTTTGACATTTCTAAAATGTTACTTCCACCTTAATAAGCGAAAAATTGACGGCAGAAAAGCATTGAAGAAAGTAACAAGATCAAAGATCCAACTACAGAAATTCTACTCTGAAGCTTCCAGTGAAAAATGTTGGGAGCTTTCTGGCGGAAGGTAAAGTCACGTTGGAAGTCTTAACTTACACCGAGCAAAATGTGTGTTAAAAGAACCGTAAAGATTTAACTCGTACATTTTATACGTAGATAGTATTCTGCAGTCAACCGTTATATCTTATATTTATTAGAAGCTCGGCTTGTGTTTATTGACGAGTAAGCTTTCGAAGAGAGAACAAATTCAATTATACAACACACTACAAAGATTTTATGTTTCTTGCGTAATAAATAATACGTCTCTTCTCATCCAGGTGTCTGCGAAGACGATTGACCGCATTCATTGATGAAACCAAAAAAGTTGTCAGAGAATTTTATCAAAGAAAAACCTCATTCGCCTCAATAGAGCAAGATTTGTGCAATGCATATTTTGTTTAGAATCTTGACATTTTTGTCGCATGAAAAATCGCGAATGACACATGCGTTAAGCAAGTCTCTGAGAATTCCACAGAGATTACCGGCATTACAAACTATTTCAAATCATATTTTATATCGAAACTTTATAAGAGGAAATAATTCTACTGCTGATGATTGGTTACTTTCGCAACGTAATATTAACGAAGACATAATTGCACAATTTAAACGAAGGAAGAGTACGCGATTCAGCGAAAGGGATGACTCGAAACAATGCTACGAATGTATCGAGAATCATCGACGGAATCAATCTGCGGAATGTGAAAAATCATACGAATGGTGTAACGATGGTTATCAAATATCGACAGAAAATTATCAAAAGATTTGCAGCAACTTATTGAATCATGACGAATGTTACCAGTCGATTGAATCCAATTCCTCGAATTACTCGGACAAATCTGTACCATACAACAATCAGCAAGCGTGCGAGTCACCGAAACACGAGTCTTATACATCGAAACCAGCGACTCGAATAATGTCTGAGAAATGGATTCACGGAAAATCAGCAACGGAAAGAAAGATTTATTATAAATACAAGCCGTGCATTTATCCAGACAATCGGAAAGAATCGATATATTTTCCATCGTCACGAAACAATTGCAAAGACGAGTCGAAGCAAACTGCATCTTATCCTACGCTATGTTCTGAATCAGAAACTTTGCCTTCGAAAAAAATTATATCGAATGAGAAGGAAGCTCTTGTTAAATATAAAATACCAAAGGAATGTCCTACATCAGATCCATACGAGCATTACAGAAAACCCGATCCTGTACCAAGATATTCACATTGGAGTGAAATTGCACCGTTCTACTTAAAAAAGACGACCCGTTCATCCCTTGTTAAACTAACGATCCCTGACAAAGAACCGCGGAGATTTCGTGCGAAAGACAAGTCGAAACAAACTGCATCTTATCCTACGCTATGTTCAGAGACTTTGTCTTCCAAAAAAATTACATCGAATGAGAAGAAAGTTCCTCTTGTTAAACATAAAATACCAAAGAAATATCCTACATCAGATCCATACGAGCATTACAGAAAACCTGATCCTCCACCGCCAAGATATCCACACTGGAGTGAAAATCCACCGTCTTACTGCGATTGCTTGAAAAAGACTTGTTCATCCCTTGTTAAAGCCTCACCAATGATCTTCATCCCTGACAAGGGACCGCGGAAATCCCGTGCGAAAGACACTGTGTCACTTCCACAGAATATTCATGAGACTTTCAGCAGGAGCCCGAGAGGAAATGAGTGCGATAGAACAGATGTCAAGGCACTTCACTTACAGAAGAGTGCATCAAAAAAACGTAGCACGATCTCTTTCGAAGACAAATGCGCTGCTTCTTTGACAATTCCTGCGCCTAACAGAATAAGGGAATCTAAAATTCAGCACTTACCAACGCTGACGAGAGACAGTCGTTGTTGCGTTGAGAAACCTGAAAAAAAATTTGTCATATTGGACGCTAGCGATTGTAATATGGCGAGTTACAAATATCGATTGAGCAAATGTCCTGACGGTAAGGAAATGTGGAGTATCGGCATTAAACGCGAGCCACCTGTTGTCGTTAAAGTGCGACAAGAGCAAGGAACTCTTTTGTCCGACTATAAGAAAATAAAGAGATTAGAATCGCAGCGAGAAAGAAGAAAGAAGAGATTCAAGTCGCGGGTACCGAGTAATGGATGGACACAACAGAGGTACAAGGTTCGTTTGAAGATTTTCCGGAAAAGAAATAGTCTCGATCCTTGTCTTCCGCAGATCACCGAATTGATACAACCGCGCGGCGAAAAAATTGCGCAGTCGAAATTGTTAAAGTTTGCTATGGACGAAGGCGAATCTTTTTCGCAATTGGAAAGCTTGTGCCCACATAATTGTCCATCCAAGATATTGATTGCCGAGACGAAGAGTTATATGACAAAAATGAAAGAAAACAGTTCGATTCGCAATCAATACCTGGGAAAATCTTACAAAAAGCGTCGCTGAACTTTTGGAAATTACTTTCCGATGTAGAATATTTGAAAGTTGTGTTTGCAGATTGAGTCAATATTTATTTTAAGAATTTTCAAAATTTACATTTATTCTTTCAATATGTACAAAATAAACTTTAATGCGTTGAAAATAAAAAAAGAATATGTAATAAGCGTGAAAGAAACAATACATTAAGTAACATTATTTTAATAAAAATAAAAATTTTGGTACAGCTTAGTTATAGTTATTACAGTAAATTACATATAAAAGTAATGCTTGCGCAACTAACATAATTATTTTTATAATTACCTCTAAACAATTATTTAATTCTACTAAAATGGCAGATTTTTTGCGATGATAGTAATTTCTGTGACAACGAAAAAAAATTTAAAGTGTCCATTTAATTTATTTATTTTCTATTTATATTAATAGGAAGTAGTATAACAGCGAATTTTAAGTGAAATATATGCACGAGACATGCAAAGGTGACATTATAAAGGTGTAGAAAAGGGAACATGCGGAAATGAAAAAATGCAGCTCGCGTGGCTTGAGACGGCTGCAAAAGAAGTCTGTTCGTAGCAGCTGGCCTCTAACTTTTCACGTTTATCATTATCTCACCCTCTCATCGTACACCCTTATTTTTGCACTCGGTGGAACAAACTTGCGCATCAAACGCCGTTGTTTTATGGCCAGTATACATTTTCATTTCTGTCGGGAAATGATATATCTCGTAGCCCTAATAAACGCGACTCGGGATTTAGTGAGCATTTATCTTGTCTACATCGGAAATAATGAGAAAAAATAAACGCACGAGTTTGTGTTAATCCAATTCTAATAATTAATTAGAAGTCTCATGATAGATTATAGATTTTGCATCTTCTAATTCATGTTCTCTCGATTTTTTAATAGAAATTTCATAGAATGCATATTAACGCTGTAAGAATGTTAATAAATTAAATGCGTTCATTAATTATTAATTAATTTTCGTAACGTAACTTAACAATAAGAGAAAAAAATGAAAGAGGAAGAGAGAGAGAGAGAGAGAGAGAGAGAGAGAGAGAGAGAGAGAGAGAGAGAGAGAGAGAGTAGAGTATAATATATATATATATATATATTATATATATATACTACTACGTTTAATATTATTAGTTACTTACTTATTAGTTATTATTAT